>NC_088236.1:4650423-4680423 GCF_036934945.1 Oncorhynchus masou masou | reverse complement strand
AGTTTTTTCCTGTTTTCTATTGATATGTATTTGTATATATCCATAAAGATTATGCTGATTCATGATTTCGATTGGCTGGGAAAAGCTGCCTGCCTGTCTGTCTCGTCCCGACTCCCGACACGTTCATTACTACGGGACAGCAGGAGATCGGATTTGAATATTGAAACAATGTTGCAAATGTCGGAGAGACAATACTAAATATTAGTCAAGTTTATAAATTGCCTGGCTGGGCTGATGAGACGGTGGATGGCGCAGTCAGATGGATCAGAGTAAATAAACATTTTAAAGTAATAGATTTAGCCGGTGGTAACTTGTGGAATAGACACCGGCTGGAATGCAGTTTTAACCAATCAGCATTCGGGATTAGACCCACCCATTGTATAATGGCCATATACCACATCCCCTCGGGCCATATTGCTTTTAAAAAACAATACGACAAACTATAGTTTAACCCGCGGATCATATTTTGTAAAAAAATAAATAATAATATGGGACACTTGTTTATAATGCATTATGAATGTACTATTTTCAGCTCATAATGCAGCTTGACTTTGAGAAAGGCAGGGACAGAGACGGGTATATACAGGGATGGATGCTTTGTGACTGTGACTCCACCCCCCCCCCTTTGCCCCTGTGTCTCCATCCCCCAGAGTCCACAGCTGTAGACCACCAGCCCTGTTTCACCACTGAGACTAATTGCTCCGCTGTAGTGACGGTGGTACTTCATCTGTCAATGTTCCAGCCATGTTCTACTTAATTGGCTGCGGCTGATATCAAGTATGCTCTGAGTAGGTGTGTGTGTGTGTGTGTGTGTGTGTGTGTGTGTGTGTGTGTGTGTGTGTGTGTGTGTGTGTGTGTGTGTGTGTGTGTGTGTGTGTGTGTGTGTGTGTGTGTGTGTGTGTGTGTGTGTGTGTGTGTGTGTGTGTGTGTGTGTGTGTGTGTGTGCTTCTAGCCTGCATGTGGACAGACAGAAAGACAAGTGGAAAAATGTGTAGATGGACAACAACAGATTTATATATTCCACATGCTGTTTGTCTGTTTCCTTGACTACAGAGTGGAAATGAAATCCATCACATTGTCTCAGTGATGTTCTGGTCTACAGAGTTGATATGAAATCCATCACAATGACTCAGTGATGTTCTGGTCTACTACAGAGTGGAAGTGAAATCCATCACATTGTCTCAGTGATGTTCTGGTCTACAGAGTTGATATGAAATCCATCACAATGACTCAGTGATGTTCTGGTCTACTACAGAGTGGAAGTGAAATCCATCACAATGACTCAGTGATGTTCTGGTCTACAGAGTGGAAGTGAAATCCATCACAATGACTCAGTGATGTTCTGGTCTACAGAGTGGATGCCATCACAATGACTCAGTGATGTTCTGGTCTACAGAGTGGATACCATCACAATGACTCAGTGATGTTCTGGTCTACAGAGTGGATACCATCACAATGACTCAGTGATGTTCTGGTCTACTACAGAGTGGATATGAAATCCATCACAATGACTCAGTGATGTTCTGGTCTACAGAGTGGATACCATCACAATGACTCAGTGATGTTCTGGTCTACTACAGAGTGGATATGAAATCCATCACAATGACTCATTGATGTTTTGGTCTACAGAGTGGATATGAAATCCATCACAATGACTCAGTGATGTTCTGGTCTACTACAGAGTGGATATGAAATCCATCACAATGACTCAGTGATGTTCTGGTCTACAACAGAGTGGATATGAAATCCATCACAATGACTCAGTGATGTTCTGGTCTACAGAGTGGATACCATCACAATGACTCAGTGATGTTCTGGTCTACTACAGAGTGGATATGAAATCCATCACAATGACTCATTGATGTTTTGGTCTACTACAGAGTGGAAATGAAATCCATCACAATGACTCATTGATGTTTTGGTCTACTACAGAGTGGAAATGAAATCCATCACAATGACTCATTGATGTTTTGGTCTACTACAGAGTGGAAATGAAATCCATCACAATGACTCATTGATGTTCTGGTCTACTACAGAGTGGATATGAAATCCATCACAATGACTCAGTGATGTTCTGGTCTACAGAGTGGATACCATCACAATGACTCAGTGATGTTCTGGTCTACTACAGAGTGGAAATTAAATCCATCACAATGACTCAGTGATGTTCTGGTCTACAGAGTGGATACCATCACAATGACTCAGTGATGTTCTGGTCTACAGAGTGGAAGTGAAATCCATCACAATGACTCATTGATGTGTTGGTCTACTACAGAGAGGATACCATCACAATGACTCATTGATGTTCTGGTCTACTACAGAGTGGATGCCATCACAATGACTCATTGATGTGTTGGTCTACTACAGAGTGGATACCATCACAATGACTCATTGATGTGTTGGTCTACTACAGAGTGGATACCATCACAATGACTCATTGATGTGTTGGTCTACTACAGAGTGGATACCATCACAATGACTCAGTGATGTGTTGGTCTACTACAGAGTGGATGCCATCACAATGACTCAGTGATGTGTTGGTCTACTACAGAGTGGATGCCATCACAATGACTCAGTGATGTGTTGGTCTACTACAGAGTGGATACCATCACAATGACTCATTGATGTGTTGGTCTACTACAGAGAGGATACCATCACAATGACTCATTGATGTGTTGGTCTACTACAGAGTGGATACCATCACAATGACTCAGTGATGTGTTGGTCTACTACAGAGTGGATACCATCACAATGACTCATTGATGTGTTGGTCTACTACAGAGTGGATACCATCACAATGACTCAGTGATGTGTTGGTCTACTACAGAGAGGATACCATCACAATGACTCATTGATGTGTTGGTCTACTACAGAGTGGATACCATCATAATGACTCATTGATGTGTTGGTCTACTACAGAGAGGATACCATCACAATGACTCATTGATGTGTTGGTCTACTACAGAGAGGATACCATCATAATGACTCAGTGATGTGTTGGTCTACTACAGAGTGGATACCATCATAATGACTCATTGATGTGTTGGTCTACTACAGAGAGGATACCATCACAATGACTCAGTGATGTGTTGGTCTACTACAGAGAGGATACCATCATAATGACTCAGTGATGTGTTGGTCTACTACAGAGTGGATACCATCACAATGACTCATTGATGTGTTGGTCTACTACAGAGTGGATACCATCATAATGACTCAGTGATGTGTTGGTCTACTACAGAGAGGATACCATCATAATGACTCAGTGATGTGTTGGTCTACTACAGAGTGGATACCATCATAATGACTCAGTGATGTGTTGGTCTACTACAGAGAGGATACCATCATAATGACTCAGTGATGTTCTGGTCTACTACAGAGAGGAAACCATCACAATGACTCAGTGATGTGTTGGTCTACTACAGAGAGGATACCATCATAATGACTCAGTGATGTGTTGGTCTACTACAGAGTGGATACCATCACAATGACTCATTGATGTGTTGGTCTACTACAGAGTGGATACCATCATAATGACTCAGTGATGTGTTGGTCTACTACAGAGAGGATACCATCATAATGACTCAGTGATGTGTTGGTCTACTACAGAGTGGATACCATCATAATGACTCAGTGATGTGTTGGTCTACTACAGAGAGGATACCATCATAATGACTCAGTGATGTTCTGGTCTACTACAGAGAGGATACCATCATAATGACTCAGTGATGTTCTGGTCTACTACAGAGTGGATACCATCACAATGACTCATTGATGTTCTGGTCTACTACAGAGTGGATACCATCACAATGACTCAGTGATGTTCTGGTCTACAGAGTGGATACCATCACAATGACTCATTGATGTTCTGGTCGACTACAGAGTGGATATGAAATCCATCACAATGACTCAGTGATGTTCTGGTCTACAGAGTGGATACCATCACAATGACTCATTGATGTTCTGGTCGACTACAGAGTGGATATGAAATCCATCACAATGACTCAGTGATGTTCTGGTCTACAGAGTGGATACCATCACAATGACTCATTGATGTTCTGGTCTACTACAGAGTGGATACCATCACAATGACTCATTGATGTGTTGGTCTACTACAGAGTGGATATGAAATCCATCATAATGACTCAGTGATGTTCTGGTCTACTACAGAGTGGATACCATCATAATGACTCAGTGATGTGTTGGTCTACTACAGAGAGGATACCATCATAATGACTCAGTGATGTTCTGGTCTACTACAGAGAGGATACCATCATAATGACTCAGTGATGTGTTGGTCTACTACAGAGAGGATACCATCACAATGACTCAGTGATGTTCTGGTCTACTACAGAGTGGATACCATCACAATGACTCATTGATGTTCTGGTCTACTACAGAGTGGATACCATCACAATGACTCAGTGATGTTCTGGTCTACAGAGTGGATACCATCACAATGACTCATTGATGTTCTGGTCGACTACAGAGTGGATATGAAATCCATCACAATGACTCAGTGATGTTCTGGTCTACAGAGTGGATACCATCACAATGACTCATTGATGTTCTGGTCGACTACAGAGTGGATATGAAATCCATCACAATGACTCAGTGATGTTCTGGTCTACAGAGTGGATACCATCACAATGACTCATTGATGTTCTGGTCTACTACAGAGTGGATACCATCACAATGACTCATTGATGTGTTGGTCTACTACAGAGTGGATATGAAATCCATCATAATGACTCAGTGATGTTCTGGTCTACTACAGAGTGGATATGAAATCCATCACAATGACTCATTGATGTTCTGGTCTACTACAGAGTGGATACCATCATAATGACTCAGTGATGTGTTGGTCTACTACAGAGTGGATACCATCATAATGACTCAGTGATGTGTTGGTCTACTACAGAGAGGATACCATCATAATGACTCAGTGATGTGTTGGTCTACTACAGAGTGGATACCATCATAATGACTCAGTGATGTGTTGGTCTACTACAGAGAGGATACCATCATAATGACTCAGTGATGTTCTGGTCTACTACAGAGAGGATACCATCATAATGACTCAGTGATGTTCTGGTCTACTACAGAGTGGATACCATCACAATGACTCATTGATGTTCTGGTCTACTACAGAGTGGATACCATCACAATGACTCAGTGATGTTCTGGTCTACAGAGTGGATACCATCACAATGACTCATTGATGTTCTGGTCGACTACAGAGTGGATATGAAATCCATCACAATGACTCAGTGATGTTCTGGTCTACAGAGTGGATACCATCACAATGACTCATTGATGTTCTGGTCGACTACAGAGTGGATATGAAATCCATCACAATGACTCAGTGATGTTCTGGTCTACAGAGTGGATACCATCACAATGACTCATTGATGTTCTGGTCTACTACAGAGTGGATACCATCACAATGACTCATTGATGTGTTGGTCTACTACAGAGTGGATATGAAATCCATCATAATGACTCAGTGATGTTCTGGTCTACTACAGAGTGGATACCATCATAATGACTCAGTGATGTGTTGGTCTACTACAGAGAGGATACCATCATAATGACTCAGTGATGTTCTGGTCTACTACAGAGAGGATACCATCATAATGACTCAGTGATGTGTTGGTCTACTACAGAGAGGATACCATCACAATGACTCAGTGATGTTCTGGTCTACTACAGAGTGGATACCATCACAATGACTCATTGATGTTCTGGTCTACTACAGAGTGGATACCATCACAATGACTCAGTGATGTTCTGGTCTACAGAGTGGATACCATCACAATGACTCATTGATGTTCTGGTCGACTACAGAGTGGATATGAAATCCATCACAATGACTCAGTGATGTTCTGGTCTACAGAGTGGATACCATCACAATGACTCATTGATGTTCTGGTCGACTACAGAGTGGATATGAAATCCACATCACAATGACTCAGTGATGTTCTGGTCTACAGAGTGGATACCATCACAATGACTCATTGATGTTCTGGTCTACTACAGAGTGGATACCATCACAATGACTCATTGATGTGTTGGTCTACTACAGAGTGGATATGAAATCCATCATAATGACTCAGTGATGTTCTGGTCTACTACAGAGTGGATATGAAATCCATCACAATGACTCATTGATGTTCTGGTCTACTACAGAGTGGATACCATCATAATGACTCAGTGATGTGTTGGTCTACTACAGAGTGGATACCATCATAATGACTCAGTGATGTGTTGGTCTACTACAGAGTCCTTCAAATGATTTAGCTGTAAGTAAGTGTACAGTTCATTTCATGTTTGATGGCCATGTAGATATATAATCCTTTGTCAATTCATTGACATTCATTTTCTTACACCCAGAATACTTTGCAGAGAAGTGCATTTGAGAGATTTCATAAAAATGTTGTATTCTATGGTAAGTGTATGGGGGAGGAAAGGAAAAACCCCCCCCCAACCTTGTAGGAAAGTATTTTTGAATGAACCGGTTGGGTTATGTTGCTTGTGTGTCGTGTGTTTGTTTTATTACAGTAATTTCTATCCAAAACAAGCATTTATGCAGCACCCAAAAAATGGTGCTGATTTCTGAAACCCAGATGGATATGAATATGGCATTTTGTTTTCTGGCAGTGTGTCCGCAGGTAGCGTCTCGTCCTATAGGGCGGAGAATATAATTGTAACAGGTGTGTTGGGAGTCTGGAAGCAAGTTCACAGGAGTGCATCATTTAATATACAAAACAACGCACAGACAGGAAACTGAAGCAGAAACGATGACGGGAAGGAACCAAAGGAAGTGACATATATAGGGAAGGAACCAAAGGGAGAAACATATATAGGGAAGGAACCAAAGAGAGAAACATATATAGGGAAGGAACCAAAGGAAGTGACATATATAGGGAAGGAACCAAAGGGAGAAACATATATAGGGAAGGAACCAAAGGGAGAAACATATATAGGGAAGGTACCAAAGGAAGAGACACATATAGGGAATTAACTAAAGGCAGAGACATATATAGGGAAGGAACCAAATGGAGTGACATATATAGGGAAGGAACCAAAGGAAGAGACACATATAGGGAAGGAACCAAAGGAAGAGACACATATAGGGAATTAACTAAAGGCAGAGACATATATAGGGAAGGAACCAAATGGAGTGACATATATAGGGAAGGAACCAAAGGGAGTGACATATATAGGGGAGGAACCAAAGGGAGTGACATATATAGGGAAGGAACCAAAGGGAGAGACATATATAGGGAAGGAACCAAATGGAGTGACATATATAGGGAAGGAACCAAATGGAGTGACATATATAGGGAAAGAACCAAAGGGAGTGACATATATAGGGGAGGAACCAAAGGGAGTGACATATATAGGGAAGGAACCAAAGGGAGTGACATATATAGGGAAGGAACCAAAGGGAGAGACATATATAGGGAAGGAACCAAAGGGAGAGACATATATAGGGAAGGAACCAAAGGGAGAGACATATATAGGGAAGGAACCAAAGGGAGAAACATATATAGGGAAGGAACCAAAGGGAGTGACACATATAGGGAAGGAACCAGAGGGAGTGACATATATAGGGAAGGAACCAATGGAAGAGACATATATAGGGAGGGAACCAATGGAAGAGACATATATAGGGAGGGAACCAAAGGGAGAGACACATATAGGGAAGGTAATCAGTGAAGTGATGGAGTCCAGGTGAGTCTGACGATGTGCTGGTGTGTGTAACGATGGAGACAGGTGTGCACTATAACCATCAACCTGGTGACCGATAGACCGGAGATGGAGCACACGTGACAAGAATTCCCCAACTCAGCCCCTTTAACTTTATTCATCCAATCATAACTCTGACTTTTTACCTTAATCCTATCACAACTCATCTTTATATTATCTTAATCCTATCACAACTCAGTCTTTTACGATCTTAATCCCATCACAACTCTGACTTTTTACCTTAATCCTATCACAACTCAGCCTTTTACTATCTTAATCCCATCACAACTCTGACTTTTTACCTTAATCCTATCACAACTCAGTCTTTCACTATCTTAATCCAATCACAACTCAGTCTTTCACTATCTTAATCCCATCACAACTCAGCCTTTTACAATCTTAATCCCATCACAACTCAGCCTTTTACGATCTTAATCCCATCACAACTCAGCCTTTTACGATCTTAATCCCATCACAACTCAGCCTTTTACGATCTTAATCCCATCACAACTCAGCCTTTTACGAGCTTAATCCCATCACAACTCAGCCTTTTACAATCTTAATTCCATCACAACTCAGCCTTTCACTATCTTAATCCCATCACAACTCAGCCTTTCACTATCTTAATCCCATCACAACTCAGTCTTTTACGATCTTAATCCCATCACAACTCAGCCTTTTACAATCTTAATCCCATCACAACTCAGTCTTTTACGATCTTAATCCCATCACAATTTTGCCTTTTACAATCTTAATCCCATCACAACTCAGCCTTTTACAATCTTAATCCTATCACAACTCAGCCTTTTACAATCTTAATCCCATCACAACTCAGCCTTTTACAATCTTAATCCCATCACAACTCAGCTTTATATTATCTTAATCCTATCACAACTCAGACTTTTACAATCTTAATCCCATCACAACTCAGCCTTTTACGATCTTAATCCCATCACAATTTTGCCTTTTACAATCTTAATCCTATCACAACTCAGCCTTTTACAATCTTAATCCCATCACAACTCAGCCTTTTACAATCTTAATCCCATCACAACTCAGCCTTTCACTATCTTAATCCCATCACAACTCAGTCTTTTACGATCTTAATCCCATCACAACTCAGCCTTTTACAATCTTAATCCCATCACAACTCAGCCTTTTACAATCTTAATCCCATCACAACTCAGCCTTTCACTATCTTAATCCCATCACAACTCAGCCTTTTACAATCTTAATCCCATCACAACTCATCCTTTTACGATCTTAATCCCATCACAACTCAGCCTTTTACTGTCTTAATCCCATCACAACTCAGCCTTTTACAATCTTGTGACGTAGAAGTCCGTCACTGGCCGCGGGCAGCATTTGGTTCTTTAACGCGCACACACATATTCATCACTCCTCCCTGCGCCATTATAAGATAAGTTAACAATGTGGGTCGACACACAAATTAACTTCTGTCTTGGTGCATGCATTTCACACTTGTCAATGTTCATATTTGAGAGATACAATAATTATTATACTTATCAATGTTGTGGATGAGCGCATTGTTTGTTTGTTCTGTTCCTCTCTCTCCTTCTCTGTAGCTTCCGGGTATGCTGGAAAAGGACCCGAGCTAAGAGAATTGGGTTGGCTTTATAGTGCCTGCCCCAAATGGCTCATTAATGCATATGGGCATATTGAAAGATATTGTCAGTAGTGATGTAATGTTGTAAATGTTATGTTGTGATATTGTTTAAAACCGTGTTGCAATGTATATCCTTTAGTATGTTTAGTTCATGGAAAATGTAGGTTTGTATTGTTAATTGATTAATTAATTAGGGTTAATTGTTCTGAGGGGAGGGGCTAGCCCTACAAAAGGAGCCTCTCTTTCAGTCATGAAGAGGCAGTTTGGATTGAGCTGTGGATGGGGCAGCATTGTTTTTAAGTTGTCCCATAAGGTAGACGTTGATGGCAGTACTGTTGTTTTTTTTGTTCCGGAATCACTTGTAAATAAACACCTTTGCACAGAAGAACTTTTGCGGTTCCGCCATCTTTTTATTTTGATAGAGGTTAGGTTATCCAGTTTAGCCTTCTGGCCTACTCTACGTGACAAATCTTAATCCCATCACAACTCAGTCTTTTAAGATCTTAATCCCATCACAACTTTGCCTTTTACAATCTTAATCCCATCACAACTCAGCCTTTTACAATCTTAATCCCATCACAACTCAGCCTTTTACAATCTTAATCCCATCACAACTCAGCTTTATATTATCTTAATCCCATCACAACTCAGCCTTTTACAATCTTAATCCCATCACAACTCAGCCTTTCACTATCTTAATCCCATCACAACTCAGTCTTTTACAATCTTAATCCCATCACAACTCAGCCTTTTACGATCTTAATCCCATCACAACTCAGCCTTTCACTATCTTAATCCCATCACAACTCAGCCTTTCACTATTTTAATCCCATCACAACTCAGTCTTTTACAATCTTAATTCCATCACAACTCAGCCTTTTACGATCTTAATCCCATCACAACTTTGCCTTTTACAATCTTAATCCCATCACAACTCAGTCTTTTACGATTTTAATCCCATCACAACTTTGCCTTTTACAATCTTAATCCCATCACAATTTTGCCTTTTACAATCTTAATCCCATCACAACTTTGCCTTTTACAATCTTAATCCCATCACAACTCAGCCTTTTACAATCTTAATCCCATCACAACTCAGTCTTTTACGATCTTAATCCCATCACAACTTTGCCTTTTACAATCTTAATCCCATCACAACTTTGCCTTTTAGAATCTTAATCCCATCACAACTCAGCCTTTTACAATCTTAATCCCATCACAACTCAGCCTTTTACAATCTTAATCCCATCACTACTCAGTCTTTTACGATCTTAATCCCATCACAACTCAGCCTTTTACAATCTTAATCCCATCACAACTCAGCCTTTTACAATCTTAATCCCATCACAACTCAGTCTTTTATGATCTTAATCCCATCACAACTTTGCCTTTTACGATCTTAATCCCATCAAACTTTGCCTTTTACAATCTTAATCCCATCACAACTCATCCTTTTACGATCTTAATCCCATCACAACTCAGCCTTTTACAATCTTAATCCCATCACAACTTTGCCTTTTACAATCTTAATCACATCACAACTCAGTCTTTTACGATCTTAATCCCATCACAACTCATCTTTATATTATCTTAATCCTATCACAACTCAGCCTTTTACAATCTTAATCCCATCACAACTCAGCCTTTTACAATCTTAATCCCATCACAACTCAGCCTTTTACAATCTTAATCCCATCACAACTCAGCCTTTTACGATCTTAATCCCATCACAACTCAGCCTTTTACAATCTTAATCCCATCACAACTCAGCCTTTCACTATCTTAATACCATCACAACTCAGCCTTTTACAATCTTAATACAAACATAACTCAGCCTTTCACTCTCTTAATCCCGTCATAATGCATCCCTCAGTTTAACTGGATTGTCTTCTACGGGGGCATATTTTATGGTTAGTCCAATCAGCGGTAGTGTCCACTGAATCATAGCAGTAGCTGTAGAATACCTTGCATTAAATACTATTTCAAATCTTATAAATACCTTTAGCATTTGCTGTAGCATACCTGGAGTGCCAGACAGGTGGGGTTTGCGGATTTGAGACTATTCCATCGGTTTCATTGTGCCAGTCAAGATTAATTAAACCAGATTAATCAAAACCAGATTAATCAAACCGGGATTAATCAGACCCAGATTAATCAAACCCAGGTTAATCAGACCCAAACTATTTCAGATGGTGTTTGAACCCAGGTCTCAGCTTTAACCAGCATGGCTTCTCTGGTCTCTCTACACCTCTCTGGTCTGGTCTCTCTACACCACTCTGGTCTGGTCTCTCTACACCTGTCTGGTCTGGTCTCTCTATACCTCTCTGGTCTGGTCTCTCTACACCCCTCTGGTCTGGTCTCTCTACACCTCTCTGGTCTGGTCTCTCTACACCTCTCTGGTCTGGTCTCTCTACACCTCTCTGGTCTGGTCTCTCTACACATCTCTGGTCTGGTCTCTCTATACCTCTCTGGTCTGGTCTCTCTACACCCCTCTGGTCTGGTCTCTCTACACCTCTCTGGTCTGGTCTCTCTACACCTCTCTGGTCTGGTCTCTCTACACCACTCTGGTCTGGTCTCTCTACACCTGTCTGGTCTGGTCTCTCTATACCTCTCTGGTCTGGTCTCTCTACACCTCTCTGGTCTGGTCTCTCTATACCTCTCTAGTCTGGTCCCTCTATACCTCTCTGGTTTGCTCTCTCTACACCTCTCTGGTCTGGTCTCTCTACACCTCTCTGGTCTGGTCTCTCTATACCTCTCTGGTCTGGTCTCTCTACACCTCTCTGGTCTGGTCCCTCTACCCTTCTCTGGTCTGGTCCCTCTACACCTCTCTGGTCTGGTCCCTCTATACCTCTATGGTCTGGTCTCTCTACACCACTCTGGTCTGGTCTCTCTACACCCCTCTGGTCTGGTCTCGCTACACCTCTCTGGTCTGGTCCCTCTATACCTCTCTGGTCTGGTCTCTCTACCCCTCTCTGGTCTGGTCCCTCTATACCTCTATGGTCTGGGTCCCAAATTACATCCTATCCCATATGCACCAGTGCTGGTCAAAAAGCAATGCATCATATAGGGATGGGGTGCCATTGGGGGGTGCCATTGGTTAAACTCGTGGTCTCTCAGCTCTGGGCCGCTGGGTGAAGGGATTATCAGAAGATTCATCTTAAATGCAATCTTAAACGTAATTTATTGTGCATCTTCATTGATGATTAAGGGACAAGAAGCATAAAACATAAAACGCCAGTAAAGGGTCTATAAAACAGACAGAGGATTAATTGCCCCAAATGCCCCAGTAAATCTGATGGTACAGAGGTATGCTGATACGCTCTACAACAGAACATAGTGATGTCTCAGTGATGGTACAGACAAAACCTGCTGCTATGCTCTACAACAGAACATAGTGATGTCCCAGTGATACGTTCTACAACAGAACATAGTGATGTCCCAGTGATACGTTCTACAACAGAACATAGTGATGTCCCAGTGATACGTTCTACAACAGAACATAGTGATGTCCCAGTGATACGTTCTACAACAGAACATAGTGATGTCCCAGTGATACGCTCTACAACAGAACATAGTGATGTCTCAGTGATACGCTCTACAACAGAACATAGTGATGTCTCAGTGATACGCTCTACAACAGAACATAGTGATGTCCCAGTGATACGCTCTACAACAGAACATAGTGATGTCCCAGTGATACGCTCTACAACAGAACATAGTGATGTCCCAGTGATACGCTCTACAACAGAACATAGTGATGTCCCAGTGATACGTTCTACAACAGAACATAGTGATGTCTCAGTGATACGCTCTACAACAGAACATAGTGATGTCCCAGTGATACGTTCTACAACAGAAAATAGTGATGTCCCAGTGATACGCTCTACAACAGAACATCGTGATGTCTCAGTGATACGCTCTACAACAGAACATAGTGATGTCCCAGTGATACGTTCTACAACAGAACATAGTGATGTCTCAGTGATACACTCTACAACAGAACATAGTGATGTCCCAGTGATACGTTCTACAACAGAACATAGTGATGTCCCAGTGATACGCTCTACAACAGAACATAGTGATGTCCCAGTGATACGCTCTACAACAGAACATAGTGATGTCCCAGTGATACGCTCTACAACAGAACATAGTGATGTCCCAGTGATACGTTCTACAACAGAACATAGTGATGTCCCAGTGATACGCTCTACAACAGAACATAGTGATGTCCCAGTGATACGCTCTACAACAGAACATAGTGATGTCCCAGTGATACGTTCTACAACAGAACATAGTGATGTCCCAGTGATACGCTCTACAACAGAACATAGTGATGTCCCAGTGATACGCTCTACAACAGAACATAGTGATGTCCCAGTGATACGCTCTACAACAGAACATAGTGATGTCCCAGTGATACGCTCTACAACAGAACATAGTGATGTCCCAGTGATACGCTCTACAACAGAACATAGTGATGTCCCAGTGATACGCTCTACAACAGAACATACTGATGTCCCAGTGATCGCTCTACAACAGAACATAGTGATGTCCCAGTGATACGCTCTACAACAGAACATAGTGATGTCCCAGTGATACGCTCTACAACAGAACATAGTGATGTCCCAGTGATACGCTCTACAACAGAACATAGTGATGTCTCAGTGATGGTACAGAAAAAACCTGCTGCTATGCTCTACAACAGAACATAGTGATGTCTCAGTGATGGTACAGACAAAACCTGCTGCTATGCTCTACAACAGAACATAGTGATGTCCCAGTGATACGCTCTACAACAGAACATAGTGATGTCTCAGTGATACGCTCTACAACAGAACATAGTGATGTCTCAGTGATACGCTCTACAACAGAACATAGTGATGTCCCAGTGATACGCTCTACAACAGAACATAGTGATGTCTCAGTGATACGCTCTACAACAGAACATAGTGATGTCTCAGTGATACGCTCTACAACAGAACATAGTGATGTCCCAGTGATACGCTCTACAACAGAACATAGTGATGTCCCAGTGATACGCTCTACAACAGAACATAGTGATGTCCCAGTGATACGCTCTACAACAGAACATAGTGATGTCCCAGTGATACGTTCTACAACAGAACATAGTGAAGTCCCAGTGATACGCTCTACAACAGAACATAGTGATGTCCCAGTGATACGCTCTACAACAGAACATAGTGATGTCTCAGTGATGGTACAGACAAAACCTGCTGCTATGCTCTACAACAGAACATAGTGAAGTCCCAGTGATACGCTCTACAACAGAACATAGTGATGTCCCAGTGATACGTTCTACAACAGAACATAGTGAAATCCCAGTGATACGTTCTACAACAGAACATAGTGAAGTCCCAGTGATACGCTCTACAACAGAACATAGTGATGTCCCAGTGATACGTTCTACAACAGAACATAGTGATGTCCCAGTGATACGCTCTACAACAGAACATAGTGATGTCCCAGTGATACGTTCTACAACAGAACATAGTGATGTCCCAGTGATACGCTCTACAACAGAACATAGTGATGTCCCAGTGATACGCTCTACAACAGAACATAGTGATGTCCCAGTGATACGTTCTACAACAGAACATAGTGATGTCCCAGTGATACGCTCTACAACAGAACATAGTGATGTCTCAGTGATACGCTCTACAACAGAACATAGTGATGTCTCAGTGATACGCTCTACAACAGAACATAGTGATGTCCCAGTGATACGCTCTACAACAGAACATAGTGATGTCCCAGTGATACGCTCTACAACAGAACATAGTGATGTCCCAGTGATACGCTCTACAACAGAACATAGTGATGTCTCAGTGATACGTTCTACAACAGAACATAGTGATGTCCCAGTGATACGCTCTACAACAGAACATAGTGATGTCCCAGTGATACGTTCTACAACAGAACATAGTGATGTCCCAGTGATACGTTCTACAACAGAACATAGTGATGTCCCAGTGATACGCTCTACAACAGAACATAGTGATGCCTCAGTGATACGCTCTACAACAGAACATAGTGATGTCTCAGTGATGGTACAGAAAAAACCTGCTGCTATGCTCTACAACAGAACATAGTGATGTCTCAGTGATGGTACAGACAAAACCTGCTGCTATGCTCTACAACAGAACATAGTGATGTCCCAGTGATACGCTCTACAACAGAACATAGTGATGTCCCAGTGATACGCTCTACAACAGAACATAGTGATGTCTCAGTGATACGCTCTACAACAGAACATAGTGATGTCCCAGTGATACGCTCTACAACAGAACATAGTGATGTCCCAGTGATACGTTCTACAACAGAACATAGTGATGTCTCAGTGATACGTTCTACAACAGAACATAGTGATGTCCCAGTGATACGCTCTACAACAGAACATAGTGATGTCCCAGTGATACGCTCTACAACAGAACATAGTGATGTCCCAGTGATACGTTCTACAACAGAACATAGTGAAGTCCCAGTGATACGCTCTACAACAGAACATAGTGATGTCCCAGTGATACGCTCTACAACAGAACATAGTGATGTCTCAGTGATGGTACAGACAAAACCTGCTGCTATGCTCTACAACAGAACATAGTGAAGTCCCAGTGATACGCTCTACAACAGAACATAGTGATGTCCCAGTGATACGTTCTACAACAGAACATAGTGAAATCCCAGTGATACGTTCTACAACAGAACATAGTGAAGTCCCAGTGATACGCTCTACAACAGAACATAGTGATGTCCCAGTGATACGTTCTACAACAGAACATAGTGATGTCCCAGTGATACGCTCTACAACAGAACATAGTGATGTCCCAGTGATACGTTCTACAACAGAACATAGTGATGTCCCAGTGATACGCTCTACAACAGAACATAGTGATGTCCCAGTGATACGCTCTACAACAGAACATAGTGATGTCCCAGTGATACGTTCTACAACAGAACATAGTGATGTCCCAGTGATACGTTCTACAACAGAACATAGTGATGTCCCAGTGATACGTTCTACAACAGAACATAGTGATGTCCCAGTGATACGCTCTACAACAGAACATAGTGATGTCCCAGTGATACGCTCTACAACAGAACATAGTGATGTCCCAGTGATACGTTCTACAACAGAACATAGTGATGTCCCAGTGATACGCTCTACAACAGAACATAGTGATGTCCCAGTGATACGCTCTACAACAGAACATAGTGATGTCCCAGTAAATCTGATGGTACAGAGGTACGCTGCTACGCTCTACAACAGAACATAGTATTGTGTGGTATTCTAAACTGTTAAGTGAATTTCGAACACAACATATTGCAGTAGGTGTTCATTGTTTTGCAGATGAACGCATTAATTAACTTTTTTTTTTCTTCTCAAGAACGGTTTTTCTTGACGATGGAGAAACAAAAAGGTATTTTGACCTTTGCTGAAAGTACAGGAAGGAGTCAATAATATACAATTCAAGTCAAATGTTTGGACAAACATATTCATTCAAGGGTTTCTCTTTATTTTTTCAATATTTTCTACTTTGTAGAATAATAGTGAAGACATCAAAACTATGAAATAACACATATGGAATCATGTATTAATCAAAAAAAGTGTTAAACAAATTTAAATATACTTTAGATTTTAGATTCTTCAAAAAGCCACCCTTTGCCTTTGCTTTGCACCCTCTTGGTATTCTCTCAACCAGCTTCACCTGGAATGCTTTTCCAACAGTCTTGAAGGACTTCCCATATATGCTGAGCACTTGTCGGCTGCTTTTCCTTCACTCTGCTGTCCAACACATCCCAAACCATCTCAGTTGGGTTGAAGTCGGGTGATTGTGGAGGCCAGGTCATCTGATGCAGTACTCCATCATTCTCCTTCTTGGTCAAATAGCCCTTACACAGCCTGGAGGTGTGTTGAGTCACTGTCCTGTTGAAAAACCAATGATAGTCCCACTAAGTGCAAACAAGATGGGATGGGGTATCTCTGAAGAATGCTGTGGTAGCCATGCTGGTTAAGTGTGCCTTGATTTCAAAAATAAATCACTGACAGTGTCACCAGCAAAGCACCCCCACACCATCGCACCACCTCCTCTATGTGACGCCTCCAGCACTCCTCGAGCACTGAGATGCAGTGTCTTAGACCACTGAACCAGGGTCTGTAGTGACTCCTCGAGCACTGAGATGCAGTGTCTTAGACCGCTGAACCAGGGTCTGTAGTGACTCCTCTAACACTGAGATGCAGTGTCTTAGACCTCTGAACCAAGGACTGTAGTGACGCCTCTAGCACTAAGATGCAGTGTCTTAGACCGCTGAACCAGGGACTGTAGTGACGTCTCTAGCACTGAGATGCAGTGTCTTAGACCGCTGAACCAGGGTCTGTAGTGACGCCTCTAACACTGACATGCAGTGTCTTAGACCACTGAACCAGGGTCTGTAGTGACTCCTCTAACACTGAGATGCAGTGTCTTAAACCGCTGAACCAGGGTCTGTAGTGACGCCTCTAGCACAGAGATGTCTTAGACCTCTGCGCCATTCGGGGCAAAGGGTGGCTACTTTGAAGAATCTCAAATCTCAAATATATTTTGATTTGTTTAACACTTTTTTTGGTTACTACTTGATTTCATATGTGTTATTTTATAGTTTAGATGTCTTCACTATTGTTCCGGCAAGGTAGAAAAAACTATAGTTTTGGCAAGTCGGACATCTACTTTATATATAGTGTAGTGAGTGTGTATATAGTGTAGTGAGTGTGTATATAGTGTGTATATATAGTGTAGTGAGTGTGTGTATATAGTGTGTATATATATATATAGTGTAGTGAGTGTATATATAGTGTAGTGAGTGTGTATATAGTGTGTATATATATATATATAGTGTAGTGAGTGTGTATATAGTGTGTATATATATATATATATAGTGTAGTGAGTGTGTATATAGTGTGTATATATACATATAGTGTAGTGAGTGTGTATATAGTGTGTATATATAGTGTAGTGAGTGTGTGTATATAGTGTGTATATGTAGTGTAGTTAGTGTGTATATATAGTGTAGTGAGTGTGTATATAGTGTGTATATATATATAGTGTAGTGAGTGTGTATATAGTGTGTATATATAGTGTAGTGAGTGTGTGTTTATAGTGTGTATATATAGTGTAGTTAGTGTGTATATAAAGTGTAGTGAGTGTGTATATAGTGTGTATATATATATAGTGTAGTGAGTGTGTATATAGTGTGTATATATAGTGTAGTGAGTGTGTGTATATAGTGTGTATATGTAGTGTAGTTAGTGTGTATATATAGTGTAGTGAGTGTGTATATAGTGTGTATATATAGTGTAGTGAGTGTGTATATATAGTGTAGTGAGTGTGTATATAGTGTAGTGAGTGTGTATATAGTGTGTATATATATATATATATAGTGTAGTGAGTGTATATATATTGTAGTGAGTGTGTATATAGTGTGTATATATATATATAGTGTAGTGAGTGTGTATATAGTGTGTATATATATAGTGTAGTGAGTGTGTATATAGTGTGTATATATAGTGTAGTGAGTGTGTGTATATAGTGTGTATATATAGTGTAGTTAGTGTGTATATAAAGTGTAGTGAGTGTGTATATAGTGTGTATATATATATAGTGTAGTGAGTGTGTATATAGTGTGTATATATAGTGTAGTGAGTGTGTGTATATAGTGTGTATATGTAGTGTAGTTAGTGTGTATATATAGTGTAGTGAGTGTGTATATAGTGTGTATATATAGTGTAGTGAGTGTGTATATATAGTGTAGTGAGTGTGTATATAGTGTGTATATATAGTGTAGTGAGTGTGTATATAGTGTAGTGAGTGTGTACATAGTGTGTATATATAGTGTAGTGAGTGTGTATATAGTGTGTATATATAGTGTAGTGAGTGTGTATATAGTGTAGTGAGTGTGTACATAGTGTGTATATATAGTGTAGTTAGTGTGTACATATAGTGTAGTGAGTGTGTATATAGTGTGTATATATAGTCTAGTGAGTGTGTATATAGTGTGTATATATAGTGTAGTGAGTGTGTATATAGTGTGTATATATAGTGTAGTTAGTGTGTATATATAGTGTAGTTAGTGTGTATATATAGTGTAGTGAGTGTGTATATAGTGTGTATATATAGTGTAGTGAGTGTGTATATATAGTGTAGTGAGTGTGTATATAGTGTGTGTATATAGTGTAGTGAGTGTGTATATAGTGTGTATATATAGTGTAGTTAGTGTGTATATATAGTTCAGTTAGTGTGTATATATAGTGTAGTGAGTGTGTATATATAGTCTAGTGAGTGTGTATATAGTGTGTATATATAGTGTAGTGAGTGTGTATATAGTGTGTATATATAGTGTAGTTAGTGTGTATATATAGTGTAGTGAGTGTGTATATAGTGTGTATATATATATATAGTGTAGTGAGTGTGTATATAGTGTGTATATATAGTGTATATAGTGTGTATATATAGTGTATATATAGTGTAGTTAGTGTGTATATATAGTGTAGTGAGTGTGTATATAGTGTGTATATATAGTGTAGTGAGTGTGTATATAGTGTGTATATATAGTGTAGTTAGTGTATATATAGTGTTATAGTTAGTGTGTATATATAGTGTAGTGAGTGTGTATATAGTGTGTATATATAGTGGAGTTAGTGTGTATATATAGTGTAGTGAGTGTGTATATAGTGTGTATATATATATAGTGTAGTGAGTGTGTATATAGTGTGTATATATAGTGTATATAGTGTGTATATATAGTGTATATATAGTGTAGTTAGTGTGTATATATAGTGTAGTGAGTGTGTATATAGTGTGTATATATAGTGTAGTGAGTGTGTATATAGTGTGTATATATAGTGTAGTTAGTGTGTATATATAGTGTAGTGAGTGTGCATATAGTGTGTATATATAGTGTAGTTAGTGTGTTTATATAGTTTAGTGAGTGTGTATATAGTGTGTATATATAGTCTAGTGAGTTTAAGACGTGTCAGTACAGGATATAGTCAGTGCAGATAGTTTAGGCAACATTAAATGGTCGACTGAGAGCTTTGCCCTCATTTTCATTATTCACAATTCACATACAGTTGAAGTTGGAAGTTTACATACATGTAGGTTGGAGTCATTAACTCGTTTTTCAACCACTCCACTAATTTCTTGTTAACAAACTATAGTTTTGGCAAGTCAGTTAGGTTAGATACATTTATCTACTTTTTAAAGTAATTTTTCAAACAATTGTTCACAGACAGATTATTTCACTTATAATTCACTGTATCACAATTCCAGTGGGACAGATGTTTACATACACTAAGTTGACTGGGCCTTTAAACACCTTGGAAAATTCCAGAAAATTATGTCATGGCTTTAGAAGCTTCTGATAGGCTAAATAACATAATTTGAGTCAATTGGAGGTGTACCTGTGGATATATTTCAAGGCCTATCTTCAAACTCAGTGCTTCTTTGCTTGACATCATAGGAAAAACAAAAGAAATCAGTCAACATCTCAGAAAAAAACATTGTCCTAGTCTGGTTCATCCTTGGGAGCAATTTCCAAACGCCTGAAGGTACCATCTGTACAAACAATATTACGCAAGTATAAACACCATGGGACCACACAGCCGTCATACCGCTCAGGAAGGAGACGCGTTCTGTCTCCTAGAGATGAACGTACTTTGGTGCGAAAAGTGCAAATCAATCCCAGAACAACACCAAAGGACCTTGTGAAGATGCTGGAGGAAACAGGTACAAAAGTATCTACATCCACAGTAAAACGAGTCCTATATCGACATAACCTGAAACTCAGCAAGGAAGAAGCCTCTGCTCCAAAACCACCATTAAAAAGCTAGACTACGGTTTGCAACTGCACATGGGGACAAAGATCACACTTTTGGAGAAATGTCCGCTGGTCTGATGAAACCAAAATAAAGCTGTTTGCCCATAATGACCATCGTTATGTTTGGAGGGAAAGGGGTAGGCTTGCAGGCCAAAGACACCATCCCAACCGTGAAGCACAGGGGTGGCAGCTTCATGTTGTGTTTGCTACAGGAGGGACTGGTGCACTTCACAAAATAGATTGCATCATGAGGATGGAAAATTATATGTGGATAAAATGTTGTTTTGCCAACACACGTAACATGCTAACACATCACTGATCTCGTCTCTCTATGTTCCTCCTTTCACAACGATCTATTCAGTCAATAATGCTATTGTTGTATGACAAAAAAAATTGGAATATATTTAGACAGAGACAGGAGAGAGAGAGAGAGAGAGAGAGAGAGAGAGAGAGAGAGAGAGAGAGAGAGAGAGGAGAGAGAGAGAGAGAGAGAGAGAAGAGATTTAGAGAGAGAGAGAGACAGCGAAGAGAGACAGAGAGAGAGAGATTCAGAGATAGAAATTAAGTGTGTGTGAGAGAGAGTGAGTGTGAGAGAGAGAAACAGAGAAAAAGAGAAAGAGAAACAGAGAGAGAAACAGAGAGAGAAACAGAGAGAGAGAGAGAGAGAGAGAGAGAGAGAGAGAGAGAGAGAGAAAGAGATCATATGTTGAGGATGATGTAATATTGTCTCCCTACAGAAGAGACTTTATGTCATCAAACTATAATATTTTGTTTAAACTCTTAGGCTTGTCTAAAAACATTTTTTTTTTCAACACTCAGATGAAGACAATTTCTCTATTTGTTGACAGATATTTGTGTGGATATATTGTCCATCACTTTGTATGGTTATTTCAAATCGAGAATGACGTCATTTCTGGTCAATATTTCTGTCCATTCAGAGGACCCCCTTTGGATCAAGAGTTCCGTATAGCTTCTTATCATGTGACATATAGTGGCATAAGGAGATGCATGATACGCGACCAGTTAGCTAGTTGGTTTAATTTAACCTATTTAAGTAACACGTCTTTGTCCCTCCCACGAGAGTTCTCCTCCGCGGTTAATGTGATGATGTGATGAGGCCTTGTTAGATTTGTCCCTGCCGTGGCACCGTAGTCTAGCCGTAGTGGAGTACCAAAACGTATGGCTTTAGACGTGTACCAGCCGTCCTAATTACTGCCATTATCTCATTGGCTGTTGTAAGACTGTTGTGCCATCTTCCATGTATTTAATTAGGCTTTCGCATATTGGCAAAGCACATTTGGGGCTGAAAACCAAAGTGAAAAAACTGTTAAGAGGTTTTTCACTTATTCAAAATAAAATTCTGTCTTTTTTTTTTTTTTTGTAATGTGGAGCAATTTGTAATGCAATTAGCTTGACTAATTACATTTTTGTAGTACTAATCAAAGGAATATGCTAAAACATTCTTCCTGCCGCCAGTCCACTCTCTGTTCACGTTCTAACTTCATGGTTTAAAAGAGGCTCCTGCCCCCCCCCCTCCCCCCTCTTTCCACTCCATTTAATCACCTCATTTGCATTTTATATTGGTAAATCAAATGAAGCACCGGTAGCTTTTAACTTGATTGACTGTGGCCAAGGCTGCTCAGATGGGACATTTTCTGCACCGAAAATTACACCAATTTTAATGCTGCGAGGGGAGCAGAGCAGTGGTAGGAAGGAGAGAGAGAGACAGAGAGAGAGAGAGAGTGAGAGAGAGAGAGAGGGGGAGAGGAAGAAGGAGAGGGGGGGCACAGGCTAAACCTGGGTCCCTACATTCAGAAAATCGCATTCACTCAACTAATTAAAATGATTTCCCTTGTTTTTGTGTCTGTGTTTGCCAGCCAGTACAGGGGGTTTTGATAGATAGATAGATAGATAGATAGATAGATAGATAGATAGATAGATAGATAGATAGATAGATAGATAGATAGATAGATAGATAGATAGATAGATAGATAGATAGATAGATAGATAGATAGATAGATAGATAGATAGATAGATAGATAGATAGATAGATAGATAGATAGATAGATAGATAGATAGATAGATAGATAGATAGATAGATAGATAGATAGATAGATAGATAGATGTGGATGGAGTTTCATCATGTTGAACTGAACAAATATTTAATAAAAATATACATAAATATATACAACAAATGTACATGTCCTCAACAGTTGAGACATATCCTCAACAGTTGATACATATCTTCAACAGTTGATACATATCCTTAACAGTTGATACATATCCTTAACAGTTGATACATATCCTCAACAGTTGATACATATCCTCAACAGTTGATACATATCCTTAACAGTTGAGACATATCTTCAACAGTTGATACATATCCTCAACAGTTGATACATATCCTCAACAGTTGAGACATATCTTCAACAGTTGATACATATCTTCAACAGTTGATACATATCCTCAACAGTTGATACATATCCTGAACAGTTGATACATATCCTCAACAGTTGAGACATATCCTCAACAGTTGATACATATCCTCAACAGTTGAGACATATCTTCAACAGTTGAGACATATCCTCAACAGTTGATACATATCCTCACATTTCATATCACATCTATTCAGGCTGCAATGATAAATAATATCAATAAATCCTATTATTCCACAGCTGATCATTGTGTGACAGTTCCCTTTGAAACAGACGAATGTGTCTTTAGATATAAGAGGTTGAAGTGAAAAGATAAAACTAAGGCAAGTTTGAGAGGGCAGTAAAAAAAGAGAGGAATGAGAAGAGGTGGGAAAAAACAAAAATGGGAGGGAAATGTGAGGGAAAAGGGAGAGAGGCGATGTTTCTCCAGGGAGCACAATCCAAATGAATAATAGCAGCAGCTAACAGCTCGTATGGTGGGTAGCGAGGAGGGGGGCCTGGTTTCTGCACCGCCAGCCGCTTCCCCGCAACGCCACAGTCAGACTAATTGCAGCTTTTAGCATCATTACTGCTGGGATGTGAATGTCAAAATGGACAGGGCTACTAAACCCTTTGACAACCAGGCAACAACCCGCCAGCACACTAACCAGCAGCACCCTGGGGGTGCAGAGACTAACCAGCAGCACAAGCCCCTGGGGGTGGAGAGACTAACCAGCAGCACAAGCCCCTGGGGGTGGAGAGACTAACCAGCAGCACCCTGGGGGTAGAGAGACTAACCAGCAGCACAAGCTCCTGGGGGTGGAGAGACTGACCAGCAGCACAAGCCCCTGGGGGTGGAGAGACTAACCAGCAGGACCCTGGGGGTGGAGAGACTAACCTGCAGCACCCTGGGGGTGCAGAGACTAACCTGCAGCACCCTGGGGGTGCAGAGACTAACCTGCAGCACCCTGGGGGTGCAGAGACTAACCTGCAGCACCCGGGGGGTGCAGAGACTAACCAGCAGCACCCTGGGGGTGCAGAGACTAACCTGCAGCACCCTGGGGGTGCAGAGACTAACCTGCAGCACCCTGGGGGTGGAGAGACTGACCAGCAGCACAAGCCCCTGGGGGTGCAGAGACTAACCAGCAGCACAAGCCCCTGGGGGTGGAGAGACTAACCTGCAGCACAAGCCCCTGGGGTGCAGAGACTAACCTGCAGCATCCTGGGGGTGGAGAGTAACCTGCAGCACCCTGGGGGTGCAGAGACTAACCTGCAGCACCCTGGGGGTGGAGAGACTGACCAGCAGCACAAGCCCATGGGGGTGGAGAGACTAACCAGCAGCACAAGCCCCTGGGGGTGGAGAGACTAACCAGCAGCACAAGCCCCTGGGGGTGGAGAGACTAACCAGCAGCACCTTGGGGGTGTAGAGACTAACCAGCAGCACAAGCCCCTGGGGGTGCAGAGACTAACCAGCAGCACCCTGGGGGTGGATAGACTAACCATCAGCACAAGCCCCTGGGGGTGCAGAGACTAACCAGCAGCACAAGCCCCTGGGGGTGGAGAGACTAACCAGCAGCACAAGCCCCTGGGGGTGGAGAGACTAACTAGCAGCACAAGCCCCTGGGGGTGCAGAGATAACCAGCAGCACCCTGGGGGTGTAGAGACTAACCTGCAGCACAAGCCCCTGGGGGTGGAGAGACTAACCAGCAGCACAAGCCCCTGGGGGTGGAGAGACTAACCAGCAGCACCCTGGGGGTGGAGAGACTAACCAGCAGCACCCTGCGGGTGTAGAGACTAACCTGCAGCACCCTGGGGGTGCAGAGACTAACCTGCAGCACAAGCCCCTGGGGGTGGAGAGACTAACCTGCAGCACAAGCCCCTGGGGGTGCAGAGACTAACCTGCAGCACCCTGGGGGTGCAGAGACTAACCAGCAGCACACGCCCCTGGGGGTGGAGAGACTAACCTGCAGCACAAGCCCCTGGGGGTGGAGAGACTAACCTGCAGCACAAGCCCCTGGGGGTGCAGAGACTAACCTGCAGCACCCTGGGGGCGGAGAGACTAACCAGCAGCACCCTGGGGGCGGAGAGACTAACCAGCAGCACCCTGGGGGTGGAGAGACTAACCTGCAGCACCCTGGGGGTGGAGAGACTAACCAGCAGCACAAGCCCCTGGGGGTGGAGAGACTAACCTGCAGCACCCTGGGGGTGGAGAGACTAACCAGCAGCACAAGCCCCTGGGGGCGGAGAGACTAACCAGCAGCACCCTGGGGGTGCAGAGACTAACCTGCAGCACCCTGGGGGTGGAGAGACTAACCTGCAGCACCCTGGGGGTGGAGAGACTAACCAGCAGCACAAGCCCCTGGGGGTGGAGAGACTAACCAGCAGCACCCTGGGGGTGGAGAGACTAACCAGCAGCACCCTGGGGGTGGAGAGACTAACCAGCAGCACCCTGGGGGTGGAGAGACTAACCAGCAGCACCCTGGGGGTGGAGAGACTAACCAGCAGCACAAGCTCCTGGGGATGGAGAGACTAACCAGCAGCACAAGCCCCTGGGGGTGGAGAGACTAACCTGCAGCACCCTGGGGGTGCAGAGACTAACCAGCAGCACAAGTCCCTGGGGGTGGAGAGACTAACCAGCAGCACCCTGGGGGTGGAGAGACTAACCTGCAGCACCCTGGGGGTGGAGAGACTAACCAGCAGCACAAGCCCCTGGGGATGGAGAGACTAACCTGCAGCACCCTGGGGGTGGAGAGACTGACCAGCAGCACGATAAAGTAAGGTCTCCCCAACCGTGTCTACATATGTGATTGTTTCGCCTTGGTCTTAGTATTTTGTGTTTTAGTTAATTAGTTGGTCAGGCCAGGGTGTGACATGGGTGTATTGTTTGTTGTATTTAGTGGGGTTTTTTAGTTATTGGGATTGTAGCTGATTAGGGGTGTGTGTTTCATAGGTTTGGCTGCCTGAGGCGGTTCTCAATCAGAGTCAGGTGATTCTCATTGTCTCTGATTGGGAACCGTATTTAGGTAGCCTGGGTTTCGCTTTGTATTTCGTGGGTGATTGTTCCTGTCTCTGTGTTAGTTTCACCAGTCAGGCTGTAATAGGTTTCACGTTCCGTTTTGTTGTTTTGTATTTATTTGTTATTTCATGTATAGTTTCGTTATTTGTTTTCACTAATAAACATGAGTAACAAACACGCTGCATTTCGGTCCGACTCTCTTTCGACAAACGAAGAACGTCGTTACAGAATCACCCACCACACACGGACCGAGCAGCGTGTCAACAGGCAGGAGCAGCCCAAAGAGGAGCAGCCCAAAGAGGAGCCGCGTATTAAGGATTTCTGGACATGGGAGGAAATCCTTGACGGGAGAGGACCCTGGGCTAAACCAGGGGAGTGTAGCCGCCCAAAGGTGCAACAGGCGAAGAGGAAACAGGAGCTGGAAGGAAAAGGACCCTGGGCTCAGCCTGGTGAATATCGCCGCCCTAAGGAGGAACTAGAAGCGGCTGAAGCGGAGCGGCGCTGGTATGAGGAGGCAGCACGGCGACGTGGATGGAAACAGGAGCAGCCCAGAATGGAGTACAGTATGGATATTACAACGTGGGAAGAAATAGACAGGTGGGCAGCCGACCCAGAGAGAGTGCCGGAGCCCACCTGGGATTCGCTGGAGCAGTGCGAAGAGGGCTATAGGAGAATGGAGTCGGAAAAAAAGACACGGCGGCGCAGAGCGAAGCCCCAAAAATTTCTTGGGGGGGGGCTCAGAGGGGGAGTGGCTGAGACCAGGAGACAGACCTGAGCCAACTCTCCCTGTTTATCGTGAAGAGCCAAGGAGGAGACCAGAATCGGTGTTGGAGGTGAGCGAAGCAGAGACTGTGAAGGAGCTAATGGGGAAATTGGAGGAGAAATTAATGAGGGAGTTGCTAGTTTGGTGCTTTAGGTACAATATTCGTCCGACGGAGCGTGCCGGGGATTTAATGGCACCTGGGTCAGCGCTCCATACTAGTCCTGAGGTGCGCGTTAGTCGGCTGGTGAAAAATGTGCCAGCCTCACGCACTAGGCCTCCTGTGTACCTACCTAGCCTTGCACGTCCTGTGCCAGTCCTGCTCTCAGGCTCTCCAGTACACCTTCACGGTCCAGTCCATCCTGTGCCACCTTCACACACTAGTCCTCCGATGGTAGCTCCCCGCACCAGGCTTCCTGTGCCTGTCCTCTATCCAGTACCACCTCCACACCCCAGCCCTCCGGTAGCAGTTCCCCGCACTAGGCTTCCTGTGCGTGTCCTCGGCCAAATACCACCAGTGCCAGCACCACGCATCAGGCATTCAGTGCGCCTCGCCTGTTCAGCGCAGCCAGCGCTTTCTCCCTCTCCTGCGCTGTCGGAGTCTCCCGCCTGTTCAGCGGTTCTAGAGCCTTCCTCCTCTACAGCGCTGCCGGAGCCTCCTGCCTGTATGGAGCAGCTAGAGCTGCCAGTCTGCAAGGAGCTGCCAGTCTGCATGGGGCAGCCAGAGCTGTCAGTCTGCTTAGAGCAGCCAGAGCTGTCAGTCTACATGGAGCAGCTAGAGCTGCCAGTTTGCATGGAGCAGCCAGAGCTGTCAGTCTGCAAAGAGCAGCTAGAGCTGCCAGTCTACATGGAGCATCCAGTGTTGCCAGCCTGCATGGAGCAGCTAGAGCTGCCAGTCTGCATGGGGCAGCCAGAGCTGTCAGTCTGCTTGGAGCAGCCAGAGTTGCCAGTCTGCATGGAGTTGCCAGTCTGCATGGAGTTGCCAGTCTGCATGGAGCTGCCAGTCTGCAAGGAGGTGCCAGTCTGCATGGAGCAGCTAGAGCTGCCAGTCTGCAAGGAGCTGCCAATCTGCAAGGAGCTGCCAGTCTGCATGGAGCAGCTAGAGCTGCCAGTCTGCAAGGAGCTGCCAGTCTGCATGAAGCAGCCAGAGCTGCCAGTCTGCATGGAGCAGCTAGAGCTGCCAGTCTGCAAGGAGCTGCCAGTCTGCATGGAGCAGCCAGAGCTACCAGTCTGCCTGGAGCAGCTAGAGCTGCCAGTCTGCAAGGAGCTGCCAGTCTGCATGAAGCAGCCAGAGCTGCCAGTCTGCATGGAGCAGCTAGAGCTGCCAGTCTGCAAGGAGCTGCCAGTCTGCATGGAGCAGCCAGAGCTACCAGTCTGCCTGGAGCAGCTAGAGCTGCCAGTCTGCAAGGAGCTGCCAGTCTACATGGAGCAGCTAGAGCTGCCAGTCTGCAAGGAGCTGCCAGTCTGCATGGAGCAGCCAGAGCTGCCAGTCAGCATGGAGCAGCCAGAGCCGTCAGTCAGCATGAAGCAGCCAGAGCCGTCAGTCTGCCAGGATCTGCCAGTCAGCCAGACTCTTCCAGATCTGCCAGTCAGCCAGACTCTTCCAGATCCGCCAGACAGCCAGACTCTTCCAGATCTGCCAGTCAGCCAGACTCTTCCAGATCTGCCAGACAGCCAGACTCTTCCAGATCTGCCAGACAGCCAGACTCTTCCAGATCTGCCAGTCAGCCAGACTCTTCCAGATCTGCCAGTCAGCCAGACTCTTCCAGATCTGCCAGTCAGCCAGACTCTTCCAGATCCGCCAGACAGCCAGACTCTTCCAGATCTGCCAGTCAGCCAGACTCTTCCAGATCTGCCAGACAGCCAGACTCTTCCAGATCTGCCAGACAGCCAGACTCTTCCAGATCCGCCAGTCAGCCAGGATCCGCCAATCAGCCAGGATCTGCCAGATCTGATAGTCAGCCAGGATCCGCCAGTCAACCAGGATCTGCCGGATTCAACTGCCTGGCTGGGCTTCATCTCAGTACTGGGCTTCTTCTCGGTACTGGGCTTCTTCTCAGTGCTGGGCTGCCCCTCAGTCCCGGGCTGCCCCTCAGTCCCGAGCTGCCCCTCAGTCCCGAGCTGCCCCTCAGTCCCGAGCTGCCCCTCAGTCCCGAGCTGCCTCAGTCCCGAGCTGCCCCTCAGTCACGAGCTGCTCCTCTGTTATGTAGGGTTCTGGGTGAGGACTATTCGGCCATGGTCGGCGGTTAGGGTGGATTATCCATGGACGCGAAGGGGAGGAACAATGACATTTATGAAGTGGGGTCCACGTCCGGAGCCGGAACTGCCACCATGGACAGATGCCCACCCGGACCCTCCCTATGGTTTTGAGGTGCGTTCGGGAGTCCGCACCTTAGGGGGGGGGGTTCTGTCACGCCTTGGTCTTAGTATTTTGTGTTTTAGTTAATTAGTTGGTCAGGCCAGGGTGTGACATGGGTGTATTGTTTGTTGTATTTAGTGGGGGTTTTTTAGTTATTGGGATTGTAGCTGATTAGGGGTGTGTGTTTCATAGGTTTGGCTG
>NC_088236.1:4612923-4645423 GCF_036934945.1 Oncorhynchus masou masou | reverse complement strand
GTGGACATTCCTGCAGTCAGCATGCCAATTGCGCGCTCCCTCAAAACTTTAGACATTTGTGGAATTGTGTTGTGTTACAAAACTGCACAATTTAGAGTGGAATTGCATTGTTCCCAGTACAAAGTGCACCTGTGTAATATTGATAATGATATAAATCTGATGCTTTCAGTATGATATGATCTGTATCTGATGACAAACAATCATGTTTTGATGAAGACAAAGGAACTCCTAGTGCAGTAAGAGACTTAAGCAGCAGTTTTATTATATTGCCAAAATGGGAAGGCAACATTTAATTGAAGTCGCCAATATTAAGGTTGGACGGTGGACAGGGCTGTCTTTAGGGCTGTCTTTAGGGCTGGCCAAGTCAAAGTCCAGACCTGAATCCAATCGAGAATCTGTGGAAAGAACTGAAAACTGCTGTTCACAAATTCTCTCCATCCAACCTCACTGAGCTCGAGCTGTTTTGCAAGGAGGAATGGGAAAAAATGTCAGTCTCTCGATGTGCAAAACTGATAGAGACATACCCCAAGCGACTTACAGCTGTAATCGCAGCAAAAGGTGGCGCTACAAAGTATTAACTTAAGGGGGCTGAATAATTTTGCACGCCCAATTTTTCAAGTTTTTGATTTGTTAAAAAAGTTTGAAATATCCAATAAATGTCGTTCAACTTCATGATTGTGTCCCACTTGTTGTTGATTCTTCACAAAAAAATACAGTTTTATATCTTTATGTTTGAAGCCTGAAATGTGGCAAAAGGTCGCAAAGTTCAAGGGGGCCGAATACTTTCGCAACGCACTGTATGTTCATTCAGTCCTAAATGATTGACAGACTCAGGATATGTTCAGTCAGTCCTAAATGATTGACACGCTTGATAAAGATGAGCAAAAATGACTGTAAAATATATAATTCAAATACTGAGCTACAGTACATTGTAAGCTAAAATGAATGTTAAATGATGTTATTTTATACTAATACAATTGCTCAGAGAAAGAGATTTTGTATAACAAGTAATTAATTTTCTCAAAAAGCCTGGGTCAACATTAGTGACACCCCTAAAGTTTCTTATAAATAAAATCCAACAAAATTACATATGTGTTAAATTTCAACTTTTTTTTTTAAATCTCAGCTTAAAGGCCCAAATGTAATCATTTTCTACCAATATCAAATCCTTTCTGGGTAGCAATTGAGTACCTTACTATAATAGATTTCCATTCAAATGCTCAAGCAAGAATTTAGCTTGATCTGTCTGGGAAAGGTCTGTCTGGAAAAGGGAAAATTGAATATTAGGCTGTTATTGGCAGAGAGGTTTGGAACTCTCTTTGTTATTGGTCTATTCATTAAATCATGTGATTACTCCAGACAGGGCAAAACTCCATCCAACCAAAACAGGCTGAAATGTTTTCAAACAGCTCTTACACTAAAAGGGTATTATCATCAATTTATCAATTTCACAATATTATTTCAACCTCATAGTGTGGAAATATATTTTTTAAAACACAGAGAAATCTGTTTTTTTGACGACACTGAGCCTTTTAGCCAATTTACAGCATGGCAGTGTCCACCTTTGAAAGCACAAAATCCTACACATGCAAACCTTCTAATTAGAAGATCTTGTGTAGATTGTATTTTCAACAAGGAACTATCGTGAAATAACACCGATCAAATGTTTTCACACATTTACAGTGTTAGTTTCATCAGCATTTTCGGTACAATACGATATAAAACAAGACAAACCTGACTGTACTAGGCCTTCCTATAGGAGTCTAAGCCCTGTCTACTAAGCTATGATAAATAGTTTCAAGAAAATCATACCAATGATCATTTTACTATTTGATTTTGAATTCATGACCCCTTGAATTTACAAAATAAATATATTACAAAAAATATTTGATTAAAAATAATTTTTGGGCTTCACTGCTTTTAGCCCATATGAACGTACTGAATACGAGATTCACTACAAGGAAACATTTTTTATATGCATTTAACCCCTTATTTTTGCCACTAAATTATCCAATGCCACCTCCATTCCAACAGACTCTTTGGAAGGGTTGTCAGAAAAAAAAGCCTTTATATTGAGAGCAGAGAACAAAACGCAAATGGCTGAAGTTTGCTAAACGGGGTACATGGATTGGAACCGGAAAAAAGCATATGCAGAAAGAAACCTCATCACTACTGTCAAATATGGTGGGGCATCTTTGATAATATGTGGATATTTTACTTCCACTGGTCCTAGGGTCATTGTTAAGGTCAACGACATCAGGAACTCTAACCAGCACCAGCACATTTGAACCAGAAACCATGGTTACCTCTGCCAGGAGGATGAAATTTGTCTGCAAGGTAATGACCCCAAGCATATATCAAAATCCACAAAGAAATGGTTAATTGACTAAAAACGTCTTTGGACTTGAACCCCGTTGAAAACCCTGCGGTCCAAATTGAAGAGGCCACTCCGTAAGCGCAGACCGAATGATATCAAGGATCTAGAAAGATTCTGTACAGAGGAATGGTCGAAGCTCCGTACCTATGTGTTCTCCAATCACATGAAACGTTTCATTAATTCAAGGACATTCAGAGACTTGTCCCAAAGCGAACTCCTGCATAGTCTTGGCTGTGTCTTTAGGGTTGTTGTCCTGATGGAAGGTGAACCTTTGTGTCAGTCTGAGGTCCTGATCGCCCTGGAGTAGGTTTTCATCAAGGTTCTCTCTGTACTTTGCTCCGTTCATCTTTCCTCTCGATCCTAACAAGTCTCTCAGTCCCTGAAACTGAAAAATATCCCCACAGCATGATGCTGCCACCCCCATGCTTCATCGTAGGGATGGTATTGGCCAGATGATGAGCGGTGCCTGGTTTCCTCCAGATCTGACATTCGTTGGTACCCTTCCCAAGATCTGTGCCTCGACACAATCCTGTCTCAGAGCTCTATGGACAATTCCTTTGACCTCAAGGCTTGGTTTTTGCTCTGACATGTACTGTCAACTGTGAGACCTTATATAGACAGGTGTGTGCCTTTCCAAATCATGATCAATCAATTGAATTTACCACAGGTGGACTCCAATCAAGTTTTCAGAAACATCTCAAGGATGATCAATGGAAACAGGATGCACCTGAATTCAATTTCGAGTCGCATAGCAAAGGATCTAAATAAACAGGTATTTTTGTTTATTATTTTTAATACATTTAAAAAAAATCTAAGGTACGTCTCTGTCGGCGACTCACCCGATGGCGTTGATGCAGCTCTGAAGCGTTGACGGTAGGTTTCTGGTGAGATGTCAAACTTCACCACTGCCACCATATGTCACGTAGAGTAGGCCAGAAGGCTAAACTGGATAACCTAACCTCTATCAAAATAAAAAGATGGCGGAACCGCAAAAGTTCTTCTGTGCAAAGGTGTTTATTTACAAGTGATTCCGGAACAAAAAACAACAGTACTGCCATCAACGTCTACCTTATGGGACAGCTTAAAAACAATGCTGCCCCATCCACAGCTCAATCCAAACTGCTTGGGGTGCCTGCTGTGGAGTTGAAGTCCCTGCTGCATCGAGCCTTTGTCGTCCTGGTGTTGGAAGACCCAATCTTGGGCTCTCACTGACGAGTTCCGCCTGGTGGGGAGCTGTGAGGATAGATTGGCGTAGGCCACGTAACTCCTGCTTGAGGTCTTCGTCCCTCCTCTCAAGGCAGGTGAAAAGTTGCTGAAAAAGGGTTACCATGGTTGGGTGTGGTTCTGGTCCCCCAACTGCTCCTTCAGTCAGCAGCTCACCCAGTTCTGGTTGTCTTTGGCCCCGCGGTCGGGCTCCTAGTTTCTCATACTTGACCTCTTCTTCACCAGACGATTCCATGGTATTCCACCCCGGTTCAACTTCAGGTACCTTTTCTGACAGTTGATGCTGTTACTGAGAACGCAATCCTGTACGCATTCCTTTACCTCTCTTGTTGGAATTCACTGATTTGCGGTACGCCATCCCACCACTGCCACCATATGTCACGTAGAGTAGGCCAGAAGGCTAAACTGGATAACCTAACCTCTATCAAAATAAAAAGATGGCGGAACCGCAAAAGTTCTTCTGTGCAAAGGTGTTTATTTACAAGTGATTCCGGAACAAAAAAATAACAGTACTGCCATCAACGTCTACCTTATGGGACAGTTTAAAAACAATGCTGCCCCATCCACAGCTCAATCCAAACTGCCTCTCCATGACTGAAAGAGAGGCTCCTTTTGTAGGGCTAGCCCCTCCCCTCAGAACAATTAACCCTAATTAATTAATCAATTAACAATACAAACCTACATTTTCCATGAACTAAACATACTAAAGGATATACATTGCAACACGGTTTTAAACAATATCACAACATAACATTTACAACATTACATCACTACTGACAATATCTTTCAATATGCCCATATGCATTAATGAGCCATTTGGGACAGGCACTATAAAGCCAACCCAATTCCCTTTGCTCGGGTCCTTTTCCAGCATACCCGGAAGCTACAGAGATGGAGAGAGAGGAACAGAACAAACAAACAATGCGCTCATCCACAACACTGATAAGTATAATAATTATTGTATCTCTCAAATATGAACATTGACAAGTGTGAAATGCATTCAACAAGACAGAAGTTAATTTGTGTGTCGACCCACATTGTTAACTTCTTATAATGGCGCAGGGAGGAGTGATGAATATGTGTGTACATTAAAGAACCAAATGCTGCCCGCGGCCAGTGACGGACTTCTACGTCACAACCTGTTTGCGCTTTGTCATTACGGGGTATTGTGTGTAGATTGGTGAGAATTGTATTTTTAAAAATCAATTTCAGAATAATTCTGTAACTTAACAATGTGGAAAACGTCAAGGGGTCTGAATACTTTCGGAATGTAATGTATATATACACAAAGTATGTGGACACCCCTTCAAATTAGTGGATTCAGCTATTTCAGCCACATCCGTTGCTGAGAGGTGTATAAAATCAAGCACACGCCATGCAATCTCCATAGACAAACATTGGCAGTAGAATGGCCTTACTGAAGAGCTCAGTGACTTTCAACATGGCACCGTCATAGGATGCCACCTTTCCAACAAGTCAGTTCGTCAAATGTCTGGCCTGCTTGAGCTGCCCCGGTCAGCTGTAAGTGTTGTTATTGTGAAGTGGAAATGTCTAGGAGCAACAACGGCTCTGCCCCGAAGTGGTAGACCACACAAGCTAACAGAACGTGACCACCGAGTGCTGAAGCGTGAAAAAAATCATCTGTCCTCGGTTGTAACACTCATTACAGAGTTCCAAACTGCCTCTGGAAGCAACATCAGCATCATCAGCATCATCAGCACAATAACTGTTTGTCGGAAGCTTCATGAAACAGGTTTCCATGGCCGAGCAGCCGCACTCAAGCCTAAGATCGCCATGCGCAAAGCCAAGCGCCGGATGGAGTGGTGTAAAGCTCGTCGTCATTGGACTCTGAAGCAGTGGAAACGTGTTCTCTGGAATGATGAATCACACTTCACCATCTGGCAGTCCGACGGACGAATCTGGGTTTGGCGGATGCCAGGAGAACGCTATCTGCCCCATTGCATAGTGCCAACTGTAATGTTTGGTGGAGGAGGAATAATGGTCTGGGGCTGTTTTTCATGGTTCAGGCCCCTTAGTTCCAGTGAAGGGAAATCTTAACGCTACAGCATACAATGACATTCTAGACAATTCTGTGCTTCCTACTTTGTGGCAACAGTTTGGGGAAGCCCTTTCCTGTTTCCGCATTGCTCCCTGTGCACAAAGCCAGGTCCATACAGAAATGTTTTGTTGAGATTGATGTGGAAGAACTTGACTGGCCTTCACAGAGCCCTGACCTCAACCCCATCGAACACCTTTGGGATGAATTGGAATGCTGACTGCGAGCCAGGCCTAATCGCACAACATCAGTGCCTGACCTCACAGATGCCTTTGTGGCTGAAAGGAGGCAAGTCCCCTCAGCAATGTTCCATCATCTAATGGAAAGCCTTCCCAGATGAGTGGAGCCTGTTATAGCAGTAACGGGGGGGGGTCAACTCCAAATGAATGGCCATGATTTTTGAATGAAATGCTCGACGAGCTGGTGTCCACATTCTTTTGGTCGTGTAGTTTAAGCCAGAGGAGATTCATACGGACCAAAGCGTGTCAGAGTAGAAGTGCCATCTAGTTCATCTATAGTCTGATAATCATATTCATTATGATCTAAAAGGGACAAGTGATCCTGGACTACTTCTCTGGTACCCCCTTGGCTCATATATCCATGCCTCTATTCAAACTGTTTAGTCGTAGTTCAGTGTTACAGCGCGATTTAAATTTAATCAGGCAAATTAAATGAATTACATTTTAGCGGAGACTCCATTCACGGTAAACGTTGCATATGTCGGCTCATTTGGGAGAATTTCATTTCTATCACGCAATCCAGATCTTCTTGTTAAATAAATAAATAATAAATTATTAGTATTAAATTATTATCAGGAAACTGTTAGTTGTGTTTGACATTTTTCCTTATTTTTTGAGTTATTCTGTCACAACATATAAATCCCCACAGGTTATTTCCAATTTAACAATATCCATGGAGCATTGTAAACTTTCCAGACCAATGTGCTGGAGGTTTCCATTCCAAAAATGTCTAGAGCGACCACTAGTCCAGACTGCAGATTCCATGGACTGGATGTTACAATGACTGAATACTTAGCATCACTGTACATATTATTATTATTATTATCATGTCAGTGACACACGACCTCTGGCTATGTCTCTATCCCAGCTCCCAGCTGACCGTCAGTCATTCAACAACACAACTCAAGCAGGCAGAGTTGTCTCCTTCCAGACGGTGCTTTTCACAGTGGGAGAGAATAGAGGTATGTTGAGGCCCTCTAAGTTAAAGGAGGTTGTGGGACAATTTATTTATTCATTTATTTTTTATTTGAACCTTTATTTAACTGGGCAAGTCAGTTTTAAGAACAAATTCTTATTTACAATGACGGTCTACACCGGCCAAACCCGGATGAGGCTGGGCCAATTGTGCACCACCCTATGTGACTCCCAATCACAGCTGGATTTGAAACAGGGACAGCAGTGACACCTCTTGCACTGAGATGCAGTGGCTTGGACCGCTGTGCCACTCGGGAGCCCCATATAAAGGACGTTAACTTTTGAATAGGCTGGTTAGAAGACACCCCATGTCCCAAATGACATCATATTCACTACTTCTGACCGGAATAATGTGAAGTGCCATTTGGGACGTTTCAGATGAGGGAGGACGTTGTTTCTATTACAGCATACTGGATGACTGTCGTTCATATTCCATTCAGTCAGTTCAATGTAACAGCGATAGGTTTAGGCTACGACATGATACTAGAATGTTCCCTTTACCCATCATGAGGTTGCCACAACCTAGTGTAACGGATGTGAAACGGCTAGCTTAGTTAGCGGTGTGCGCTAAATAGCGTTTCAATCGGGGACGTCACTTGCTCTGAGACCTTGAAGTAGTGGTTCCCCTTTGCTCTGCAAGGGGCCGCAGCTTTTGTGTAGCGATGGGTAACGATGCTTCGAGGGTGACTGTTGTTGATGTGTGCAGAGGGTCCCTGGTTCGCGCCCGGGTATGGGCGAGGGGACGGTCTAAAGTTGTACTGTTACACTGGCCTATGAATGAAAGATTACAACGTAGGTGCACAGTCGGTCGAGAGAAACATTTTGAGGTGACAGACAGCAACACGTTTTATACCGCCTTGCACATGCTTGTTTTTTTGTTTCTGCATTTAGCCGATAGGGTGTAATCACTAGTCCAACAGTTGATTAAAAAAATGTATTTGGGCTGACTGCTATTAGCCAATAGAAACACATTGAATAATAGACCGTCCTTACTGCTATTAGCCAATAGCAACACATTGAATAACAGATAGTCCTTACTGCTATTAGCCAATAGAAACACATTGAAAAACAGACAGTCCTTACTGCTATTAGCCAATAGAAACACATTGAATAATAGACCGTCCTTACTGCTATTAGCCAATAGAAACACATTGAATAACAGATAGTCCTTACTGCTATTAGCCAATAGAAACCCATTGAATAACAGATAGTCCTTACTGCTATTAGCCAATAGAAACACATTGAATAATAGACAGTCCTTACTGTTATTAGCCCATAGAAACACATTGAATAACAGATAGTCCTTACTGCTATTAGAAACACATTGAATAACAGATAGTCCTTACTGCTATTAGCCAATAGAAACACATTGAATAATAGACCGTCCTTACTGCTATTAGCCAATAGAAACACATTGAATAACAGATAGTCCTTACTGCTATTAGCCAATAGAAACCCATTGAATAACAGATAGTCCTTACTGCTATTAGCCAATAGAAACACATTGAATAATAGACAGTCCTTACTGTTATTAGCCCATAGAAACACATTGAATAACAGATAGTCCTTACTGCTATTAGAAACACATTGAATAACAGACAGTCCTTACTGCTATTAGCCAATAGAAACACATTGAATAATAGACCGTCCTTACTGCTATTAGCCAATAGAAACACATTGAATAACAGACCGTCCTTACTGCTATTAGCCAATAGAAACACATTGAATAACAGACCGTCCTTACTGCTATTAGCCAATAGAAACACATTGAATAACAGATAGTCCTTACTGCTATTAGCCAATAGAAACACATTGAATAACAGATAGTCCTTACTGCTATTAGAAACACATTGAATAACAGACAGTCCTTACTGCTATTAGCCAATAGAAACACATTGAATAACAGATAGTCCTTACTGCTATTAGAAACACATTGAATAACAGACAGTCCTTACTGCTATTAGCCAATAGAAACACATTGAATAACAGACAGTCCTTACTGCTATTAGCCAATAGAAACACATTGAATAACAGACCGTCCTTACTGCTATTAGCCAATAGAAACACATTGAATAACAGATCGTCCTTACTGCTATTAGCCAATAGAAACACATTGAATAAGATTCACTACATGGAACAACATATAGTCCCCCCCAAAAGTTTGTTATATCCTATATCTGAGAGATGTAAGAAAGATCAGGAAACATTTTTAACTTCTTATTTTTGTCACTAAACAGCCTCCATACATTTTCTTTTCAACTGTTACCAGGCGACCATCAGACTAGTCTTGTGAGGCCTGTGGGCATCCTAGAGCAAGTCTCTCATAGTGTGTGTTGTCCAGACTGTTCAGACGCTACACACAGAAGGTGGACAATCGGATGTAACGTCTTCAGATGAGTCCCAAGATGCTTGTGGTGTCAACTTTCACAGCAGATGCGTAAATAAAAATGTTTTTAAAAAAATGTACATAGGTGGATACAGTGGATTGAGACGCATCAGATCGTTCTAGATCATTCTGCTGAAACTGAGATTTCTATGGAGATTTTTTTAAATTATGCTAATTAGATGTATGCGGTTGCGTTTTTAAGAAACGTTTTTTTTTTAACAGAATTGGCCGAATGAATACACCCCTTGATCACAAGCACAAACAGTTCACTTTCATAGCAGCCACGTAAAAAACAGCATGATCACATAATTCCTTCTCGTATCTACACGTTGTCCTCCTCTCTGCTTTCTGTGAGCAGGCGAGAAAACTTTTCCAAGCCACACCTTCGTATCATTACCGCTAACACACTACACACAGCCTACATCGTTGTCACGGTATTAGCTAAAGTCAGTCAACGTAGCTACTAGAACTAACACGTTAGTAAACCTGCTGCAATCATGCAGTACAGTCAGCAAGCTGTTTAGCTGTTATACCTGCGGGCCCCGGTGGTAATACATTTATAAAACCAAAAGCTTACCTTGACTTGGAAGAGTTCCAATGTTGGACAGCCATAGCCAACTAGCGAGCATAGCATAGCATAGCTAAGTTAACTAGCTAGCATAGCATCCCCTCTCTGTTTCAGCCAGGTATTTGAGTAGGCTAAACTAACTTGCTACATTTGCTAGATAAGTGAAATTGAAAGTGAAAAAAATATAGCAAGCTCTCTCTTTCTCTTTCTTCTCCTTTATTTTTCATGAAATGAATCTGTTCAAATATTGTCTTTCACTCTCTTTGTCAACTACTCACCACATGTTATGCACTGCTGTGCTAGCTGTAGCTTATACTGTCAGTACTAGATTCATTCTTTGATCCTTTGATTGGGTGGACAACATGTCAGTTTATGCTGCAAGAGCTCTGATAGGTTGGAGGACGCTGTCATAATAATGACGCTGTCATAATAATAGGGAGTTGTCATAATTACTGTGTAAGTCTATGGACAGGGGATGAGAACACTAACCTTCCTAGGTTTTGTATTGAAGTCAATGTACCCAGAGGAGGACGGAAGCTAGCTGTCCTCCGGCTACACCATGGTGCTACCCTACAGAGTGCTGTTGAGGCTACTGTAGAAATTCATTGCAAAACAGTGTGTTTTAATAAACAGTGTATTTTTTTAAACTCTTTGGTGACATGTGAATATATTTAGTATAGTTTTATCTAAAAAGGATAACATTTTTAATTATTTACTATTTTTTATGAAATTCACTGAGGAGGATGGTCCTCTCCTTCCTTCCTCCCTTCCACACACACACACACACACGCACGCACGCACGCACGCACGCACGCACGCACATACACACAATCTGAAACAGTCCCCTCCTGTATCTCCAACCACTCCTCATGCTCCCTCTGTCTATAAACATCATTATCAGCCTCAAATTGGCTTGGGAGGAATAATGGAAATGTCTATTGAGTCTGAAAGCATTAGTGCATGTCTCTCCCAGCCCACTCCTCTGTTCACCTGGGAATAAATTATGAAGGTGCACCCTTGGTTAATATTTTATAAAAGCTATCTCCTTTGGCTTTCAGCCAAGAGGGTCAAAGAAGAAATGGACCTTTCCACTGCTTTAAATATACACTAGATGTTACTAATAGTGTGGTGTGGAGGCCAAATGAGCATTTGTGTGTGTGTGTGTGTGTTAGCATGTGTGTGTTAGCGTGTGTGTGTGTGTGTGTGTGTGTGTGTGTGTGTGTGTGTGTGTGTGTGTGTGTGTGTGTGTGTGTGTGTGTGTGTGTGTGTGTGTGCGTGTGTGTGTGTCAGCGTGTGTGTGTGTGTGTGTGTGTGTGTTAGCGTGTGTGTGTGTGTGTGTGTGTGTGTGTGTTTGACTGTCATTGTCAGCATTATCAGAGATCTTCCCAGGATGTGAAGGGCTTTGCCCTGCCACCTGTTCCTGTTCTGTTCCTCCATTTATTACTTAGGATTTGTCAACCACATGTGGTCCCCGTATCAGCTAATATGTCTGACACTTCACAGGTCTATTCAATTTGGTCATAAAGGTAAATACTATTTACTTTTATTGGTAAACTGTAAAATATATGTTGTTTTTTTTTAAATCAGCAAGCTTTGAGGTTTGTGAGTATAGGTTTTTGTTTTATACAACAAAAACACAAAACATATTTACTGAAATATTGTACGTGAGCTATAATGTACAAGTGGGTAATATTTGAATGTGGGTTTGGCGAGATCGATTTAGTGAATGTCTCACAACAAATGACACATTTAATTTATGAATCATTCTAAAACATATATATATATATTTTTTTTTAAGCATTCAAACATGAACCCCTCTCCTAATTTACTTCAGTCTTTCTGAAAGTTAGAGTAATTCTGGATGTAATTCTGGACGTAATTCTGTTACGGCCACATGCCTCCCACCAGAGGATTTGTGTTGCCGTGGTTTCCTGGATGCTATCTCTGTGATCATCGTGAGCTTCCTAAATAACACTTTCAGGTGAACCGAACCACCTCACCAGTCAACAACTAGATATATATATGTACATATAGCATATACAGCTGAGTAATTGGATGACTGTTATTTTAGTTGATTAATCCTTTGTCTATAGTTTTATGCTTTGAGTTACTGGCTGTGTAAATTCCTCTGTCGTTTGTCTATTGCTGGCAGCACTTAAATCACCGAGTGAAATTCTCTGTCTGTACTTGGAGAATAAAGGTGATTCTGATTAAACCTGGGAAGTCACGTTGAGATCGACATTTTTATGAATCGAATCAAATCAAAGATTATTTGTCACGTGCGCCGAATACAACAGGTGTAGTAGAACTTACAGTGAAATGCTGAATACAACAGGTAGACCTCACAGTGAAATGCCGAATACAACAGGTGTAGTAGACCTTACAGTGAATGCGTGTATGCGTGCGAGTGCGTGTGCGTGTATGCGTGTGTGTGTGTGTGTGTGTGTGTGTGTGCGTGTGTGCGTGTGTGCGTGTGTGCGTGTGTGCGTGTGTGTGTGTGTGTGTGTGTGTGTGTGTGTGTGTGTGTGTGTGTGTGTGTGTGTGTGTGTGTGTGTGTGTGTGTGTGTGTGTGTGGGTAAGTAAAGAAATAAAACAACAGTAAAAAGACATTTGAAATAACAGTAACAAGACCTCATACAGACCCCTGTTCGCCGGGCTGATTGAGGTAGTATGTACATGTAGATATGGTTAAAGTGACTGTGCATATATGATGAACAGAGAGTAGCAGCAGGGTAAAAAGAAGGGTTGGTTGGTGGTGGTGGGACACAATGCAGATCGCCCGGTTAGCCAATGTGCGGGAGCACTGATCAAATAAAAGAACCAAAGGGGTCAGATAGGTCATGAGGTCATAGGTCGCTTCGATAAGCCATGGCAGTCTTCCAATAACAGTCTCAGGTTAAAGATTTTCGAAAGAAGAAGAAAGAAAAAAGTGTCAATACCTTCAAAAATGTTGACTTGTCAAATGGAAACATTGGTGCTTTGGTCAGGAGCCTGGGATTATGCTGTAGGTGGCTTTGCCTCTGTCTGATCTTCAACTAATATACTCGACAGGAACCACCAGTCCCCTTACTGCAATCTCCCTGCGGCCATGCTGTTGATGCTGGCCTGGCCTTTCCACTGGAGTTGAGAGTCACACAAGTGGCTGGTGTTGTGGGACGGATGGACGGACGGAGTGCTTTTTTCAGGTGTCTTGTGCCACACACTGAAAAGTTGAAGTGTGGGTCTTTCAGCACGCAGCCTGGTCCCCTAAGGACCCGCGTGGCGGGACTCTTGGGCCCTTCCAAGGCTCTTAGCGTTCTCTTTTCACACGCGCTCCGCTGACAAGTAACACTTGGAGTGTCCTCCTCATGGACACATTGAATCCAAAGAGGCTCGTCTCGAGTTTAGAAATATCCTCCCTCTCCCTCTCCCTCTCCCTCTCCCTCTCCCTCTCTCTCTCTCTCTCTCTACCTCTCCCTCTCCTCTCTCTCTCTCTCTCTCTCTCTCTCTCTCTCTCTCTCTCTCTCTAACATGTCTCTCTCTCTGTATTTCTCTATATCAATCTCTCTCTTTTTCTCTCATACTCTACATATCTCTCTTTGAATCGCTCTCTTCATACTTGTCCCCTTCTGTCTCTCTCATGCTTGTCCCCTTCTGTCTCTCTCTCATGCTTGTCCCCTTCTGTCTCTCTCTCATGCTTGTCCCCTTCTGTCTCTCTCTCATGCTTGTCCCTTTCTGTCTCTCTCTCATGCTTGTCCCCTTCTGTCTCTCTCTCATGCTTGTCCCCTTCTGTCTCTCTCTCATGCTTGTCCCTTTCTGTCTCTCTCTCATGCTTGTCCCCTTCTGCCTCTCTCATGCTTGTCCCCTTCTGCCTCTCTTCATGCTTGTCCCCTTCTGCCTCTCTCATGCTTGTCCCATTCTGTCTCTCTCTCATGCTTGTCCACTTCTGTCTCTCTCTCATAATTGTCCCTTTCTGTCTCTCTCATGCTTGTCCCTTTCTGTCTCTCTCTCATGCATGTCCCTTTCTGTCTCTCTCTCATGCTTGTCCCCTTCTGTCTCTCTCTCTCATGCTTGTCCCCTTCTGTCTCTCTCTCATGCTTGTCCCTTTCTGTCTCTCTCATGCTTGTCCCTTTCTGTCTCTCTCTCATGCTTGTCCCCTTCTGTCTCTCTCTCATGCTTGTCCCCTTCTGTCTCTCTCTCATGCTTGTCCCCTTCTGTCTCTCTCTCATGCTTGTCCCTTTCTACCTCTCTCCACGCCTGCCGACAGCCATCTTGTGTCCCCTGAGGACTTCACTGCTTCTCTCTAAGATGTTTTTTTATCCATGTTTTTTTCAAAGAAAACCATTCTGTTACCTAAACTGTTTTGACCTATCAAAACATCCGACGCTCTGACTTAAATATGCAGTTATCTCATCCTGCTGACACAGTTTGTGCTGTGTGCCTTGGCCTTCTGTCTCCATCTCTGTCTGTGCCTTTCCATACACAACCAGTGTTGGGCTTTTGGGAGTCAGACGTCGGACTATTGGGACGACCCGGTCCCCATTCTTATCTTCCCCCACAATTCAATGTGGTCTCATCCAGAGGCCCCAGCTCGATTGTTCCCCTCGGCCGTAGCTCCAGGTACAGAGATGTTTTTGTTCCAGGCCTCATAGAGCTGAATACAGTCCGGCAGCCAGACAGGCAGGAGGGGTATTCTATCAGTGTCCTTTGTCCTGCCTCTTAGTCTCCCCGTTAAAGTCCCCTTTACACTGGAGAATAGTCTCCATCACACACCCTTTACACTGGAGAATAGTCTCCATCACACACCCTTTACACTGGAGAATAGTCTCCATCACACACCCTTTACACTGGAGAATAGTCTCCATCACACACCCTTTACACTGGAGAATAGTCCCCATCAAAGTCCCCTTTACACATGAGAACAGTCCCCATCACAGTCCCTTTAAACTGAAGACTAGTCCCCATCAAAGTCCCCTTTACACAGGAGAACAGTCCCCATCACAGTCCCTTTAAACTGAAGACTAGTCCCCACAACAATCACCTTAAACAGAAGAATAGTTCCCATCACGTTCTCCTTAGACAGGGGAGGAGTTCGCATCACATTCTCCTTAGACAAGAGAATAGTCCTCATCACATTCTCCTTAGACAAGAGAATAGTCCTCATCACATTCTCCTTAGACAAGAGAATAGTCCTCATCACATTCTCCTTAGACAGGGGAATAGTCCCCATCACGTCCTCCTTAGACAGGGGAATAGTCCCCATCACGTCCTCCTTAGACAGGGGAATAGTCCCCATCACGTCCTCCTTAGACAGGGGAATAGTCCCCATCACGTCCTCCTTAGACAGGGGAATAGTCCCCATCACGTCCTCCTTAGACAGGGGAATAGTCCCCATCAGCCTCCTTAGACAGGGGAATAGTCCCCATCACGTCCTCCTTAGACAGGGGAATAGTCCCCATCACGTCCTCCTTAGACAGGGGAATAGTCCCCATCAGACTCCTTAGACAGGGGAATAGTCCCCATCAGTCTCCTTAGACAGGGGAATAGTCCCCATCAGTCTCCTTAGACAGGGGAATAGTCCCCATCACGTTCTCCTTAGACAGGGGAATAGTCCCCATCAGCCTCCTTAGACAGGGGAATAGTCCCCATCAGACTCCTTAGACAGGGGAATAGTCCCCATCACGTCCTCCTTAGACAGGGGAATAGTCCCATCAGTCTCCTTAGACAGGGGAATAGTCCCCATCACGTCCTCCTTAGACAGGGGAATAGTCCCCATCACGTCCTCCTTAGACAGGGGAATAGTCCCCATCAGACTCCTTAGACAGGGGAATAGTCCCCATCACGTCCTCCTTAGACAGGGGAATAGTCCCATCAGTCTCCTTAGACAGGGGAATAGTCCCCATCAGCCTCCTTAGACAGGGGAATAGTCCCCATCACGTTCTCCTTAAACAGGGGAATAGTCCCCATCACGTCCTCCTTAGACAGGGGAATAGTCCCCATCAGCCTCCTTAGACAGGGGAATAGTCCCCATCAGTCTCCTTAGACAGGGGAATAGTCCCCATCAGTCTCCTTAGACAGGGGAATAGTCCCCATCAGTCTCCTTAGACAGGGGAATAGTCCCCATCAGTCTCCTTAGACAGGGGAATAGTCCCCATCAGTCTCCTTAGACAGGGGAATAGTCCCCATCAGACTCCTTAGACAGGGGAATAGTCCCCATCAGCCTCCTTAGACAGGGGAATAGTCCCCATCAGTCTCCTTAGACAGGGGAATAGTCCCCATCAGTCTCCTTAGACAGGGGAATAGTCCCCATCAGTCTCCTTAGACAGGGGAATAGTCCCCATCAGCCTCCTTAGACAGGGGAATAGTCCCCATCAGTCTCCTTAGACAGGGGAATAGTCCCCATCAGTCTCCTTAGACAGGGGAATAGTCCCCATCAGTCTCCTTAGACAGGGGAATAGTCCCCATCAGCCTCCTTAGACAGGGGAATAGTCCCCATCAGTCTCCTTAGACAGGGGAATATTTCCCATCAGTCTCCTTAGACAGGGGAATAGTCCCCATCAGTCTCCTTAGACAGGGGAATAGTCCCCATCACGTCCTCCTTAGACAGGGGAATAGTCCCCATCAGCCTCCTTAGACAGGGGAATAGTCCCCATCAGTCTCCTTAGACAGGGGAATATTTCCCATCAGAGTCCTTTACACAGAGGAATAGTTGCTATGAGAGATGCTGATCACCCAGGGCTGTGCATGAAATGGAACCCTATTCCCTATATAGAGTGCTACATTTGACCGGAGTCCTACGGTTCCTGGTGAGGGATATATCAAATCAAATCAAATCAAATTTTATTTGCCACATACATGGAACTTTGAAAGGCTTACAAAGGCCTGATTGTTCATATTATATTATACATGTAGGCCTAAATATGTTCTCATAATATGGTAAAATGTCACAGACCTAAAAAAAAACTAAGCTAATATGTCCTCATATTCTCCCAAGACCGTTATAACACATATTCCTGTATCCCTCTGAAGTTCAAACTGACTTAGTGTGGAGCCTCATTCTGCCATACACATGGTTAGCATATGTTAATGTGAGTGTAGCGAAATGCTTGGCTCTGAGCGGGCTCTTTTCCCCCAACTGAATGTGTGATTGATGAGCCAGTTATTGTGGGTATTGTGGGTAATGTGGGTATTGTGGGTATTGTGGGTATTGTGAATATTGTGGGTATTGTGACTATTGTGGGTATTGTGACAATTGTGGCTATTGTGACTATTGTGACAATTGTGGCTATTGTGACTATTGTGGGTATTGTGGGTAATGTGAATATTGTGGGTATTGTGGGTATTGTGGGTAATGTGAATAGTGTGAGTTTTGTGAATATTGTGGGTATTGTGGAAATTGTAGTTATTGTGTGTATTGTGGGTATTGTGGGTATTGTGGGTATTGTGAATATTGTGGGTATTGTGAATATTGTGGGCATTGTGGGTATTGTAGGTATGTGAATATTGTGAATATTGGGGGTATTGTGGGTATTGTGGATATTGTGGGTATTGTAGGTATGTGAATATTGTGAATATTGGGGATATTGTGGGTATTGTGGGTATTGGGGATATTGTGAATATTGTGGGTATTGGGGATATTGTGGGTATTGGGGTTATTGTGAGTGTTGGGGCTATTAGGGGTATTGTGGGTATTGTGAGTGTTTTGGATATTAGGGGTATTGGGGGTATTGTGAGTGTTGGGGGTATTAGGGGTATTGTGGGTATTGTGGGTTATTGTGGGTATTGTGAAACCAATGAGCCGTGATTCCAGATGACTGACTTCGCTGTCAGAGCTGTAACTGATGGTAAAGGTGACTCATCAAATAATGTCTCCCCCAACAAAATGGTTCCCTTTCAATACAAGTATTCATACCCTTACTGAATGCCATTGTAATAATTGATCACTGATGAATCTGTGAGGAGTCATGAATCATTTATCAATGAATATTAATAAGAATATTGAATTTCATGAACTTCTCTCTCAAAAAAAGATATAGGGCAAGTGAAAAGTATACCGTTCTGTATGTATATATATACTCATGATAATTAATGATTCCTCATAGATTAATCAATGATCAATTATTACAGTGGCATTCAATAAGAGTATGATTACTTGTATTGAAAGGGAACCATTTTGTCTACTCTAAACATTTACATGGTAATTTAATCCACAGTAAAGTATGATAAAGTACGATTTTAAGAGAGGCAATCCCGGGACGAACGAACAAAGAATAGAAGATGAAAGCTCAGTCCTACTGTCTCTCCAGAACCGGAGACCAGAGCGTGGGGTTCTTCAACTGGCGCACTAGGGGAAAACGTGGTAAGAAGAGACAAAAACACTATCCATTCATTCTCTGTCTCTTATGTTAATAATACTACCCCATAGATACACTACACGGCGCTAAGGCAACCTCGTCGCCACGGGAACGCCATAATGTGTGGCTTTCCAGGTTTATCCCGTTGAGGCATTGTTGCTAAAAGCTAACCAGTGTCCCTATAAGCCATCACCAGGTCTTAGGCTAACCATCTGACTTGCTGCACAGTAAATTAAAAGCTTTAAAAGCACAAGTAGCACCAAACGCAGTGGAAGTACTCCATCTCTACTGTGGTACTAACTGGTGCAATTTAAGTGAAGCATCTGGCTGAAGTAGTAGTGGTGGTGGTGTGTGTGTGTGTGTGTGTGTGGGGGGGGGTCCTCTCTGCATTCTGCCTACCTGGCAAGCCAATGTCATGTCTGATTCAATAACAGCTTGGAGTGTGAATTGTCATGGAACTCAGACGAGGTCTGACACCTGAGAAACTACTCTGTATGTTGAGAAATCTCTCCCTCTGAGAATGTAACTGTACATAATGTATTTCCGTGTCTGCTCTAAATGTATTTCTTACCAGTATAGAAAGATAATGAGACAGTTACACAGCAAATTGTGAGTAGTTCCATGTCACTTTTTCACTGTTACTGACGGGGTCATTTAGATTAGAAGGTTACTGACGGGTTCATTTAGATTAGAATGTTACTGACGGGGTCATTTAGATTAGAAGGTTACTGACGGGTTCATTTAGATTAGAAGGTTACTGACGGGGTCATTTAGATTAGAATGTTACTGACGGGGTCATTTAGATTAGAAGGTTACTGACGGAGTCATTTAGATTAGAATGTTACTGACGGGGTCATTTAGATTAGAATGTTACTGACGGAGTCATTTAGATTAGAAGGTTACTGACGGGGTCATTTAGATTAGAATGTTACTGACGGGGTCATTTAGATTAGAATGTTACTGACGGAGTCATTTAGATTAGAATGTTACTGACGGGGTCATTTAGATTAGAACGTTACTGACGGGGTCATTTAGATTAGAAGGTTACTGACGGGGTCATTTAGATTAGAATGTTACTGACGGGGTCATTTAGATTAGAATGTTACTGACGGGGTCATTTAGATTAGAATGTTACTGACGGGGTCATTTAGATTAGAAGGTTACTGACGGGGTCATTTAGATTAGAATGTTACTGACGGGGTCATTTAGATTAGAATGTTACTGACGGAGTCATTTAGATTAGAATGTTACTGACGGGGTCATTTAGATTAGAAGGTTACTGACGGGGTCATTTAGATTAGAAGGTTACTGACGGGGTCATTTAGATTAGAATGTTACTGACGGGGTCATTTAGATTAGAATGTTACTGACGGGGTCATTTAGATTAGAATGTTACTGACGGGGTCATTTAGATTAGAATGTTACTGACGGGGTCATTTAGATTAGAATGTTACTGACGGGGTCATTTAGATTAGAAAAATTCCTTACGAGTCACCCGTGTAACATATTTTTAAAAATCCCAATCAATATCGATCAATTTAAGCTAGAGGTTGGATATCAATATACCAAATCCAGCTGTGTTGGCCTTCCGCATCTGCGGTTGAAGGTGGCCGAGCTACAGCAGTGTTTGTCAGACCAGGAGAGATCCCATCTGCGGTGGAAGGTGGCCGAGCTAGAGCCGTGTTTGTCAGACCAGGAGAGATCCCATCTGCGGTGGAAGGTGGCCAAGCTAGAGCCGTGTTTGTCAGACCAGGAGATCCCATCTGCGGTGGAAGGTGGCCGAGCTACAGCCATGTTTGTCAGACCAGGAGAGATCCCATCTGCGGATGAAGGTGGCCGAGCTTCAGCGATGGGAACCCATACAAATTAATGGACGTATGGAGGTAGTTTTGTGCCAACAAAAATAAAGGGTTAAATATGTGTTCAAAAAAACGTGACTATTTCCTGTGCTTTCTGATATCTCCTAGATATAGGACAGACATTTCAACACTGTACTCCTTTCTATGGGCTATAGTAGTAAAGGCTTAGACTTTTAGAGGATGATCAATACAGGTGTGGGTCTGCATCATAATCCAAAGACTATGTCCAAGACAGGAACAGCCTGGAGTGTGTCAGTGTCTCCAAAACACATCCAATACAGCAAACCTTTCGGAGTGAACCTGCAGTGGGAATGAATTAGAATCTTGGTACCTCAAAACAATGAAAAACTACAGACAGAAACAAGGCATTATAATAGCGCATATAAGCAGCTGTATCCTAGTTTATTGTGTCATCTGTTGTCCTCCCTGTATTTCCCCTTATTCACGGTGTCTCTAACTGAGCGTGCATCTGAAATAGCACCCTATTCCCTATGTAGTGCACTACTTTTGACCAGGGCCTTATGGCACCCTATTCACTATGTAGTCCACTACTTTTAACCAGCGCCCTGGTTGTGCACTACCTAGGGAACAGATTTTCATTGAAGACATAGCCTTCAGTCTAGGCTTCTAGTTCTAGGGCAGGGGATGCTGGGTCAGGATCAGGGAGAATTAGCCAGGAGGCTTTTGAGGGTTTGTGGCAGGCCGGCAGGGAGGCAGGGAGACATAGAGGGGGGAAGGTAGGCAGGCAGGCAGGAAGACAAGGAGGGAGGCAGAGAGACAAGGAAGGAGGCGGGCATGGAGATGAGGGAGGCAGGCAGGCAGGGAGACATGGAGGGAGGGAGTCAGGCAGGGAGACATGGAGGGAGGCAAGCAGGGAGGCAGGCAGGCAGGGAGGGAGACATGGAGGCAGGGAGTCATGGAGGCAGGCAGGCAGGAAGGCAGGCAGGGAGGGAGACATGGAGGCAGGGAGACATGGAGGCAGGCAGGCAGGGAGGGAGACATGGAGGCAGGGAGACATGGAGGCAGGCAGGCAGGCAGGGAGACATGGAGGGAGGGAGGGAGGGAGGGAGGGAGGGAGGGAGGGAGGGAGGGAGGGAGGGAGGGAGGGAGGGAGGGAGGGAGGGAGGGAGGGAGGGAGGGAGGGAGGGAGGGAGGGAGGGAGGGAGGGAGGGAGGGAGGGAGGCAGGGAGGCAGGGAGGCAGACACACTTAAAGTGTCTTGAGTGCCCTTTATGATGATGGCACTTCTCTTCTTCCCTCTATATCTTGTTTTTTGTTTCCCTGCTCCCAAGGGCATTGTGCTTCAGTAGCTTATCATAGGGCTAGCTGGATATAAAGCTTTGTACCCCCACCACACACACACACACACACACACACACACACACACACACACACACACACACACACACACACACACACACACACACACACATACATACATACATACATACATACATACATACATACATACATACATACATACATACATACATACATACATACATACATACATACATACAGTACTTACACACACTCTCTCTCTCTCACACACACACACACACACACACACACACACACACACACACATACATACATACATACATACATACATACATACATACATACACACACTCACACTGACATAGTTGTACACACATACCGAACATCTCTGGTTTAGACCTCAGGCTTTGTTGGGCCTAGTGTGATTCTTCATAGTCTACTCCTGGAAGGGCTAAGGGTCCTTTGCTACTCACTGATCTGTTGTTCCATGTTCGAATAAAATTACCTTTAGAGGTAAAGTTGAATTTGTGTTGGAAGTTTTTGAGTGATATACATTGTAATGAGTATTACTCAAAACCAGTCCACCCTTCAATCGTATTTAATGGATTGAGTTATTCTGCTGTTTTAAATGTATACTCGGCTCAAAAAGGTGATTGCAAATATGAAAGGCTAACTACAGGCACCGGAGGGGAAAGAGGCGCGCTCATCTCTCCTCCGTCAGCCTTACAAAACCCTTTATACCGACAGAGTCGCCTAGGCCTGCGAAACAACCAGGGCCTATTGTGAGAATTATATCCATGAAACGCCTTCATTATAGCTTTAAAATGCATATGGCGCCCGTCATTGTACAGTCACTTGTATATAATCAGACTTCTAAAACACCGACGTGGATGAGTGAATGCATTAGGTTATGGAGTGGGTAGGATGGCCGTTATGCGTAATTCTGCATGGTATATCGAGAGCTTGGGACTATAAAGTTATATCTATATTGTTTTCTTGTACAAATGTAGTTGTTGACATAGCCTTGTTTCTGTTCAAATGTTCTCTACATAAATAGTACTCTAAATACCCACAATTCATGTCCTTAAGCATACAAAATAAACATTGGTGACACCGTTCAAACCAATGAGGATTCGGGAACTTTTAAAGCCAAATGTCTCAGAATCATCTATTTACAGATAGGACCAAGCTCTCGGAATGTCAGGTCAGAGCGAGCCTACACAGACGTGCAGCATTATATATCCGACACCGCTCCACTAATAGTAACTATGATAGCCTATAGTTTGCATCATCGTCTTCTGTATAATGCAATTTAGCCTACTTCGTCCAAGCAAGCGCCAACACATTGTATCTTATTAAATGTGACGTTGTTACTAATGCCAGAACATGTCCATGTTTATACCTATAGATTTTTAAAAAACAAACTTTTTTTATGCAATTCAAACATTCCATCCAACCCGAGTCTTCTGTTAATCACGGTGATAGCTACGTGCAATTTGAATTTTAATCGAGTTCCATATGAAATCACTAGGCCCAAAGGAGGTGTAAAATAATGGGATGAATGCAGGGCGAGGCCCAAAAGAGGCGCAGACTATATCTGCCGTCGTATGGTTTACATTAAAGTCCATGTTTATTAGTGAAATAATCCTGGAGATATATTTCTACATGTGATGTCGATTTACATAATAATATTTAAGAAAGGGACAGGACACATACAATTTGGATAGATAATTCAGAAAACACGATACAATATTTTTTCTTTTTTACTTCAGTATAGAAGGTTACACAAAAAAAAGTGGCAAGTCTTTCGACGATAAATAAAACATAATTTTGTTGTACAGGAATTAACGGAAGAAAAACACGTTTTTTTCCAGAGCTAACGGTCGTTATAACTTAATACTATACACATCTTTGGGAAAGAAAACAATATTATTGGACGGACACAAACTCACACACAATAGTCCCACGAAGCTTGTGGCATAATAGAGGTATACCTTGTTGCAATGCTTTAGTAGACCTACTTGGGCTTTATCAAGGAGATAATAACAACACTATGGAAAAGCATTATTTGCAATCCTCTCCAAACGTCGTTATAACAGCGGGCGGATCTCAAGTCAAGCTATTTTATAGAAACCGAAATGGCAGACAGTCATTTGTTTGTATATTCAAACATCACGCACAACAATGCGCAGATGTAGCCTAGGTTTCAGATTTCATCTTCAATAATAACGTTTGGATTGTTCCTAGAGGTCCATGGGTCCAGGGGGGTTTTGTTGAAGTGTATGTATGGGGTTGTCTGTATTCTTTTTTGGCAAAACTGTAAACAGGCATTTCCAACGGGCAGCACCAGTCATGGACGATGTAGTGAAATCTATACATCTCGTTACGCATGAGTCGCAGACGCCGTATGACGCAGGCAGATGCGCTCTCCAGCGCTCCTTGTAACACGCTTCTTCTTCTCGTCTACACTATGGTCCTCTCTCTCCTCCTCTTCTCCAGGGTTGTTTTGCGGCGAGTGGACAGACGGACGTAATGACGGACGCTTGGACAGATCTAGCTCGGGTAATAATCCCATGATTGTCTTCACAGTGTAAAACTACAACCAGTAGTTGTTGTTAAAGAGGCTTCGTGCAGTAGAGGGAGGGGGGGGGTCTCTTTTTATCTCTCAGTTCGAATGAAATCAACAAGAGAGTGACATTTTTTTGTTTCTTTCCACCCCGAGTCAAGTTTTTTTCGGGTTTTCAGTCAGTCCGGCACTTTGTCCAACTAACATCAACAGTCAGAAATATGACAATAGTCTGACGTAGTCTACACTCGGTCCGCGAGGGCCTACGCCTCTATAGGGCTCGAGACCATGCTGTTGGGTGTGTCTGGAAGTTGGGATGACATCGAGGCAACTTCGCTCCCTGTCGAGTTGGAACCAGGGCCTCCCTCCGAGAAATTGACCTGAACAAAGAAACAAAACAATGTTAGGTTGACTGTCATTATTCACATGTCAAGACATTACGTCAATATATAGTATGTCAATAATATATTTTAGACATTAAAATTAAATGTAAAGTGTCTGTCCTGGATATGACAGTGACATGTCAACCAATACATCACATTATTGACACACGTCAAGATATTAGCTCAACAATTATTTCAATAATACACTTTAGACAATGCAATAAAATGTCATATACCATGTAAGCCCTTGATATGACAGTTGCATTTCTACCCCATACGTCACTTATAAATAGCCTAATTATATCAAATAATAACAAACATAACATGAAACATGAAAAACAAAATTGCAACCTAACCGTTACCTGTGATTTCGTTTACACTGTCTCCTAGACAGACGGTTTTGTGTTCTAGTAAAGCCTACCTTCTCTCCTATCTAAAATGACCAGTTGTGTTCTAGTACAGCCTACCTTCTCTCCTATCTGAACTCACCAGTTGTGTTCTAGTACAGTCTACCTTCTCTCCTATCTGAACTCACCAGTTGTGTTCTAGTACAGTCTACCTTCTCTCCTATCTGAACTCACCAGTTGTGTTCTAGTACAGTCTACCTTCTCTCCTATCTGAACTCACCAGTTGTGTTCTAGTACAGCCTACCTTCTCTCCTATCTAAAATGACCAGTTGTGTTCTAGTACAGTCTACCTTCTCTCCTATCTGAACTCACCAGTTGTGTTCTAGTACAGCCTACCTTCTCTCCTATCTAAAATGACCAGTTGTGTTCTAGTACAGTCTACCTTCTCTCCTATCTGAACTCACCAGTTGTGTTCTAGTACAGCCTACCTTCTCTCCTATCTGAACTCACCAGTTGTGTTCTAGTACAGTCTACCTTCTCTCCTATCTGAACTCACCAGTTGTGTTCTAGTACAGCCTACCTTCTCTCCTATCTGAACTCACCAGTTGTGTTCTAGTACAGTCTACCTTCTCTCCTATCTGAACTCACCAGTTGTGTTCTAGTACAGCCTACCTTCTCTCCTATCTGAACTCACCAGTTGTGTTCTAGTACAGTCTACCTTCTCTCCTATCTGAACTCACCAGTTGTGTTCTAGTACAGCCTACCTTCTCTCCTATCTGAACTCACCAGTTGTGTTCTAGTACAGTCTACCTTCTCTCCTATCTGAACTCACCAGTTGTGTTCTAGTACAGCCTACCTTCTCTCCTATCTGAACTCACCAGTTGTGTTCTAGTACAGTCTACCTTCTCTCCTATCTGAACTCACCAGTTGTGTTCTAGTACAGCCTACCTTCTCTCCTATCTGAACTCACCAGTTGTGTTCTAGTACAGTCTACCTTCTCTCCTATCTGAACTCACCAGTTGTGGTCTAGTACAGCCTACCTTCTCTCCTATCTGAACTCACCAGTTGTGTTCTAGTACAGCCTACCTTCTCTCCTATCTGAACTCACCAGTTGTGTTCTAGTACAGTCTACCTTCTCTCCTATCTAAAATGACCAGTTGTGTTCTAGTACAGCCTACCTTCTCTCCTATCTGAACTCACCAGTTGTGTTCTAGTACAGTCTACCTTCTCTCCTATCTGAACTCACCAGTTGTGTTCTAGTACAGCCTACCTTCTCTCCTATCTGAACTCACCAGTTGTGTTCTAGTACAGCCTACCTTCTCTCCTATCTGAACTCACCAGTTGTGTTCTAGTACTGCCTACCTTCTCTCCTATCTGAACTCACCAGTTGTGGTCTAGTACAGTCTACCTTCTCTCCTATCTAAAATTACCAGTTGTGTTCTAGTACAGCCTACCTTCTCTCCTATCTGAACTCACCAGTTGTTGAAACGCGGGCTGGTCGATCTCACTCTGTAGCGCGAAGTCACTGAGGACCTTCCAAGGCGGCTGGTAACTCTGCACCTCCACTGGGTTAGCCTGTAAACCACCGTCGTGTCTCTCCGGGCTGGCCGCCACCATCGGTGTGCCCGTCATTCCCTGGATATTCTGCAGATAGTCCCAGAGAAACTGATTGTCATATAAAGTTTAAAATTAGCACGTCAACATTGACCCAACAACAACAACGAAAACAACATTAGGTATTTAGAATATGATAAAGATGTGAGGAGGGGCATGCTGGATATTTGTTGTGTGAGCGTGCGCGCGTGTGTGTGGGGGGGGGGGGGGGGCGACGAAACGTATGAACGTATACGCCTGTATCTGGATATATATCTTACGCATCCACAGGCAGACGTATAGGACCATGTCCCTGTTTCTATTTCACCCCAGTTCTTTCATAACATCAAATGACCAGACAAGAACAGGAGTATTCTAATGAAACAGTTACAACAGCTACCAGCGTTTGGACCGATAAGAACACCACTGTTTTGAATCCTTTATTTAAATAAAGATCAGACAGGGTCCTCACCGTTTTGTCGTTGGGCTGCTGTTGCTGTAACTGTTTCATCAGAATACTCCTCTTCTTGTCCTTGCAACGCTTGTTTTGGAACCAGACCCGGATGACTCGGGGACTGAGACCGGTCATCTCGACTAGCTGCTCCTTCATCAGAGCGTCTGGCCGGGGATTGGCGTTGTAGCAGGTCCGCAACGTGTGGAGCTGTTTTTCGTTAAGAACGGTCCGGACGCGAGTTGTCTTCTCCGGTTGTTTGTGGACGTGCGGTCGGAGCGCGGGCTGTCTGGCTGATATTGGGTCTGCTGTTGAGAAAGAGTGCAGACAAAGAAAGTCATTATCTATCGGCACTTCAAACACCATGGTTATATAAAGACATTGTGTTGGATGCAGAAGTCGAGAAAACAAAAATATACAATTTGAAAACTACACCAGCACAATAAACCACGGTAGCCTATAAGTCTAAAAAGGATTTCCCAAAACGACCCAGTAGTGGCGCTTAGTATGGAGTATCCATTCATCTTATTGTTATCCGGGGCTTATAGAAAGATTTTATGACTATCAACTATCAACCAATCTCATTCTTAACTAATCAATATTCACTTCTGTTTCAATTTCAGATTGTTCAAACTTGTATTAGACCTAGATTTTTTTAAACTGAAGCCACTGAGAATTGAACAGTGTCAAAAAAATAAAAAAAATACAATAAAATAAAAATCAACAACAAAGAAAGAGTAAATACCTTGTTTTATACCAGCTAAGGGCCTAGTTAACAAGAGAGTCCACTGGACGTCATAACGAACGTCCATCATCATCCCCTTCTGATGGAGTGGATGGGCTATATGTTGATATACTTTGATATTAGCTTGTGTATGGTTATAATTTATAAAAACGGTATAACTTTATTGAAGTTGAATGGTTATAACTTTCAGTGAAAGTGCATTCATGTCAGTTTTAACATATCGTTTAAAATGAGTTGTATTGGGTGAACATTTGCGGTCTTAAAACTTGGACCAGGGAGCAGGCCATGAGCGGAAATGGACTGTCAAATAGTCTATGTTTCTTATTACATTGGTGTAGACTTTATGATTGGGTGAATCATTATGAACGAAGCATTGCTTGTGGCTATCTGCCGAGCTTGGGTTATGTACTCTATTTAACATCAGCACTAAGTGCGAGTTCGCTTACACATAGGCCTATAGGTATTTAGCCTGAGGATATAGCATATTCGACCATTCTGAATGCGTGGCCAACTGGCTTGCAAAACTCCCCCAAAAGCAAACATAATGCATTTATCCAGTCTATAGGCCCCTCAAACTTCCGTACAAACAATTACGTATAAAACCGGCCCCAAATGTAGACTGCGGATTGTTCTTTTTTGGCGATACTTCAAAACATCTAACTAGCTGAAAACACTGGATTTAAATTCATAGTTCCTCCATTCAGTCGTGAACATACTTTGCCCAGATATCCTTCCTTGCGGAGGGAACCTTGACAAAAAAACGCATTTATGCAAATTATTTAATCACTGCACTGTTGACATTATCAAACCGATAATGTGGCTCGCATACACAACTAGTATCCCAACTAGATTAAATAATAGGCTATATTATCTGTTTATAGCTACGACATGTAAACAAATGTTTCACCCAATATATTTACATATCATATTATATTGACTCCTGTAAGTGTTAGAAATATATATTGAAATATATATCGAAACTTAAACCTTAAATTAAATAAAAAATATATATTTAAAAAACTTAGGCCTGTACTGTAGAGATGTAGGCTACACACGGCAAACTGCACATTATGACAACGTTATCCAATAAAACACGTTTTGGGGTTATGTGTTTATATTTGATCATGTACACGTAGCCTGTTGTATTAGGGGACATGACAAACGCGTAGCCTAGGTCTATCGAAACATTTGAGTCTATGATGTGTTCAATGTTAATAACCTTTCACAAAGAATCCAAGTAATGCCCCAACCGTGAATGAAAGAAAATAAACGTTTCCAACGACTACAACATCAACCGAATGGCCAACACCTACACCGGCTAAACAAGCCCACAAGAAGAAACAAAGAAACAGCACTGCCATTGATATAAAGTGTTAACCTACCTGCCATTTGTAAAGGTCTGGCCGGGTGGAGGGGGCTGAGGGGGTCTCCGACGCCCATTGTGGCCCGCTCCACGACGTCATGGTCGGCCCGGCAGAACAAGCCATCCTCCCTCAGAGCGAACTCGTCCCCCGGGATGAGCTGTCGGCTGCAGGCCACACACCGAAAACACTCGATATGGTACACCTTGGAGCGCGCTCTCATCACGAAGTCATTCTTGCTGAAACCGATGTTGCATTTAGCGCACTTTATCCCGTATAACCTAGAGGGTAAAGAGGGATTGGATGACCGGTCAGAGTTAGCTAACGGCGTCACGAGGCCCACGACCCACGGTTAGGCTGTGTTACTGTGGCTGGGCAGCACACATAACAGGACAAGCACAGGGGCATCTCTTTTAAAGCAGGATTGTTAGGCCTTAATATTGAGTTGTGTTTACATCACATGAGATTACTTGGAACCTGTATAACATATTGTAAAGACAAAGCACAGACCTGTTCTGGGGTAACAGAGAAGAATGGAACACATATTTTTCATGAAAAAGTGCAATTATATCTGGAAATATTCTTAGAAGACTTAAAGTAACATTCTTATTATTATTATTACTATTACTACTACTATAGACGATAACATACACCTTTTCGAATGTATTAATTACATAGTAGTCTATATGTAGGCCTAATATATTTGGCCAATTTGAGGGATAAAAAAAAATATTTGAATTATAGGCCTGTGTAAATAATATCCAGCTAGACTTCACTTTAATGGCCATCAATACAGTGAAATAACGCAGGACGTGATATCATTTGTTTCTATAAAATAGGTTGTACTGAATATGTAAACGTGTTGTAAAATGACAGCAGAAATCACCTTAACTGTGTGAGTCCTGATGTGCGTTTCGACAATAGTATACTTAGCCTGTTATTATACTGACGAGATAATAACGTCTTAATTGCAATTATGCTGATTTGGTGGTCATTAAAAAATATATATATATTAACACTGTGTGGACTGAAAATACAATATCGAACTGTATTTTTATATAGAATATCTAAATAATATTACTTTTAAATTGAATTGTCCAGACCATCAGATTTGATATTGACGCCAAAAATAAATGTTGATGTCCGTTGTATAACCATGTTAATTATATGATACAATTAATACGTGAATTTGTCAACCAATCATTCAATAAGAAACAAAGGTTATCAACGCTATTACATTTCATAACAAACATCTCTTACCTGACATAGTCCCTTTTACAGTAGGTTTTCCCGTCTCGGACAAAGCAGGTACAAGACTCGTCCAGATACTGATTACACTCTGCACACTTCAAACAGGCAGCGTGCCACTCGAGGTCTGGAGAGACCCGCAGAATATACTGGTCGTGGATCTGGTTTCCACAGCCGACACACAGCGAGATCAGCCGCGTTTCTGGAGAACAAAGTCAAAAACAGAAAAAAATATCAGAATATAAATTAGGACAATTATAAAGATTAGATTGAGTATAAAATAATGTCTCATAATGATAATTATATTTTAGTTAATGTTATAATATATTATAAAATAATACACATTCGTTAGTAACACTAATAACGTTATTTATGAATGTGCTATAGTTTAATGTGCACTGCTATTCAATGATCCAGAGTAACTTTACTGACATTGAACGACTTCATCCTCTAGACAGGTATTGTAAAGAAAATTCGGGGGAAAACGTGTCGTTGAATGGTACCTGCTACTACAATGAACGTTGCACAAACAGTTGACAAACGATTAAAAAAAAAAAAAAAAAAAAGAACAAATTGACCTACAAATTGAGTCTAATGTCGCCGAAGTTTTGCATCACTCAAAATAAAATCGAATAGACAGTTGAACCAGCTTCACTTACTTTTCTGCGGATCCCCCATATCGCCCATGTCCAAGAAGTAAGGAGGTGTTAGGTCCACTTTTAAAACGTGCTGCAACAGTTTTGAAGCTGTTTTTGTTCTTCTTTTCCTCCGGACGGCGGTAAAGAAGTAGTAGCCTGTGTGCTGGCCGGTGCTGTCTGAGGGGTAGCCGGGTGTTGCAGGACTTGTTTGGCCGCGGAGGAGCTGTTTTAGTCGGGGGGGGGGGGGGGGGGTGCTGCTGTCCCTGGTCCCTGTGCTGTGATGGGGCGCGCTAGTCCCTATCTCCCACTCAAACTCCCTTGCACCAACTCTACTCTATCGCCATTGGGCTGACGTAGGACACTTTAACGTCATCTTTATGGGATGCTGATTGGTTATGAAGCCAGGAGCAGCTGTTAATGTTAGCCCCGCCCACCCGACTCATGTTATGGACCACTCTATACTCCACTGAAGCAAGGCTTTTCCCCCCCAACTTTGTCATTGATATTATGAAATCATTAATGTGTTTACTCATTAAATTATGAATTTGCATATTGGTGTCAACAAACCCAGTTCAACACAGCCATAGGCTACGACTCTTGCTTCTTTTTTTACGGCGGGATATACATGCAACGTCTTGAGTCGCTAGATATAGATATATTTATATTGGCCTGTAAGGGTTGACAGTATTTCTCTTGGCGAGGTAAAATTAGTTAAAATGCGAGGAAAAATGTTGTTAACCATAATGTGAAATAAAATGCTGAACAGAATAGAACAGAATAGACTAGATTATATCAGAATATAATGCATCATAACAGAATATAACGGAATAGAATATTATAGACCAGAATGCCTTGTATTTTGTGGTAATCTACTGTATGTCTAAAGGCTGCGTTTTTAATCGTAATTTTAGTTTGTTAATAAGGAACCGAATTACTCACATTATGAACCAATATTGAAATGATTTTACCCCAAACAGCTCCTCGAATGGTTTTATAAGTTTGTCTGGGTAATATATAGCTGCTTGTGTTTTCTTTTCATTTTTACAGACATGGTCACAATGTTAGAGTGTGTCATCAGTCTGCAGGGTTGTCAACCCAACCGGCATTACCATATGTAATTACACATAATGACACCCCTAAACCCGCCGAGACACGGGCTGGAATACAAACTCACATTGTGGGGCATCAGATAATAACCTGGTAGAGAAAGAGACAACACGAGTGGGCATTTTTAAAGAGGATGTTTTTATTTAATTTTGACTAATGTGTTGACCAATCTATGTTGTTATTATAACCGATGTATAGGCATACAATACAGAGTTGAAATATGTCTACCAAGCATTCTTCAGGAGGACGTGGCGTATTTCTGTACATGGATTAGACTTCACGTCTCTGATCCATCAACCTTTGGTCGATGTCTGAAAAACTCACCAGGCCAGCAGCAGAAAGAGTTTAGGAACCAACGGGGCATATTAGACTAAAACACGCCCTCTTGTGTTAGCAGGATGGCCCTATTCAGCAACCCGTTAACTCTACACAAACAGAGACATAGAGACCACCCTTTAACGCCCACACACAGAGACATAGAGACCAGCCTTTAACCCCCACACACAGAGACATAGAGACCAGCCTTTAACCCCCACACACAGAGACATAGAGACCAGCCTTTAACCCCCACACACAGATACATAGAGACCAGCCTTTAACCCCCACACACAGAGACATAGAGACCAGCCTTTAACCCCATACAAAGAGACATAGAGACCACCCTTTAACCCCCACACAAAGAAACATAGAGACCAGCCTTTAACCCCCACACACAGAGACATAGAGACCAGCCTTTAACCCCACACACACAGACATAGAGACCA
>NC_088236.1:4587923-4605423 GCF_036934945.1 Oncorhynchus masou masou | reverse complement strand
GAGGAGAGGAGAAGGAGAGGAGGAGGAGGAGGAGGAGGAGGAGAGGGGAGGAGAGGAGGAGGAGGAGGAGAGGAGGAGGAGGAGGAGGAGAGGAGGAGGAGAGGAGGAGGAGGAGGAGGAGGAGGAGGAGGAGAGGAGGAGAGGAGGAGGAGGAGAGGAGGAGGAGGAGGAGAGGAGGAGGAGAGGAGGAGAGGAGGAGGAGAGGTGGAGGAGAGTGGTAATACCTTTGTATTACTTTACCCCTTGCCTCCCACTGAGCAAAAAGTGATGGATCAATGTTGTTTCCACATCATTTCAACCAAAAAATGTAATGTGATGATGCTGAAACAACATGGTTTTTATATAAAAGTCACCAAAATAAGGGAATTCAGAATTTTTTTCACACAACTGTTAACATAAATCCAGTGACATGGTGAAATCTTTTTTTGTTCTCACATCGAGTTGTCGTTAACTGACAACTCAACCAAAATTAAATCAAAACTAGATGTTGAAATGACGTGTTTGTCCAGAGGGTTGGGACCTTACTGTTGAAATGACGTGTTTTTCTAGCGGGTTTGGGACCTTACTGTTGAAATGACGTGTTTGTCCAGCGGGTTGGGACCTTACTGTTGAAATGACGTGTTTGTCCAGCGGGTTGGTACCTTACTGTTGAAATGACGTGTGACCAGCGGGTTGGGACCTTACTGTTGAAATGACGTGTTTGTCCAGCGGGTTGGGACCTTACTGTTGAAATGACGTGTGACCAGCGGGTTGGTACCTTACTGTAGACATTTACCACAGCTACTAAGAGAGAAACCGTGCAGAAAGAAGGGCCAGATGGAAGACGTTTTTTTTTTAAAGGGTCTCTTATGACCTGATTTCTTGTTCCTAACAAATAATTGACGTCCCTGCGATATTTAATTCATCGTGTTGTGTTTCTACAGAGTTTTAAAGCTAAGAACAAGATGTCCCCATTGAAAGCACGTCTTTCATTACACCAATCTCATCTGTGTGAACCTGTGGGTGGGGTCACTTCAGTACTTAGTGTTTAGCCAAGGAACATTAAGGTCTCCTTGATAAAACACACTATATGGGAAAACGGCAAAGGCTTAGTTTTTGTATACAATATCTAGTGAAAGCAGACAATTAGAATGAAAGCATGGATTCATGTTGATTTGGAGATGAATATTTTTCATGTATATATAACCCGACTTGTCAAAAATAGCAAATGAAGAGTTTAATTCCAAAACACTATATGTTACATTTTCGGAAATGTTTGGTAAATTAGCTTTTATTGTTGTAAATAAATTATGAAAGATATTGGTGTGTTGTTTTCTTTCATTTTTTTTAAATTTATTTTTAAATTTTACCTTTATTTAACCAGGCAAGTCAGTTAAGAACAAATTCTTATTTTCAATGATGGTTTTGTTCACTGAAATATTTGTATTTGTTTTAGATCTATCACTTGATGTTTTAATTTCAGAGAGACGAAAGAATTATGTCTGGTTTTTGTTGCTAAATGCAATGTACACACTTCCCTCTCAGAACAATGGATAGTACTGCTAGATACACTGTCAAATGGGAACCAAAAATAACCTTTTAAATGAATAAGAACTGTACAAATGAGACATTTGTGACATCAATATTATTTTGAATCTGCTTTTTAAATACAATAATATCAGACCTGAATGTAAAACATTTACATTTGACATTTTAGTCATATAAAATATTTATTCTAAAATTGATTAAATAGTTTTTTTCCCCCTCATCAATCCACACACAATAACCCACAATGAAACATTTAAAAAAAAGTTTTTCATTTTTTGCTAATTTATTCAAAATTAAATAAATCAAATATTACATCCACATAAGTATTCAGACCCTTTACTCAGTACTTTTGTTGAAGCACCTTCGGCAGCGATTACAGCCTCGAGTCTTCTTGGATATGACGATACAAGCTTGGTACACCTGTATTTGAGGAGTTTCTCCCATTCTTCTCTGCAGATCCTCTCATGCTCGGTCCGGTTGGATGGGGAGCATCGCTGCACATACATTTTCAGGTCTCTCCAGAGATGTTCAATCGGGTTCAAGTCTGGGCTCTGACTGGGCCACTCAAGGACACACAAGCCACTCCTGCGTTGTATTGGCTGTGTGTCGTTGTCCTGTTGGAACGTGAACCTTCGCCCCAGTCTAAGGTCCTGAGCATTCTGGAGCAGGATTTCATTAAGGATCTCTCTCGCAGCTTTGTCTCGATCCTGACTAGTCTCCCAGTCCCTGCCGCCGAAAAACATCCTCACAGTGTGATGCTGCCACCACCATGCTTAACAGTAGGTATGGTGCCACCACCATGCTTAACAGTAGGTATGGTGCCACCACCATGCTTCATTGAAGGGATGGTACCTTGTTTCCTCCAGATGTGACGCTTGACATTCAGGCTAAAGTGTTTCATCTTGGTTTCATCAGATCAGAGAATTTTGTTTCTCATGGTCTGTCACGCCTTGGTCTTAGTATTTTGTGTTTAAGTTAATTAGTTGGTCAGGCCAGGGTGTGACATGGGTTTATGTTATTGTGTTGTCGTATTGGGGTTTTTGTAGGCATTGGGATTGTGGTTGATTAGGGGTGTGTTTAGTTTAGGTTTGGCTGCCTGAGGCGGTTCTCAATCAGAGTCAGGTGATTCTTGTTGTCTCTGATGGGGAACCGTATTTAGGTAGCCTGGGTTTCACTGTGTATTTCGTGGGTGATTGTTCCTGTCTCGGTGTTAGTGTTCACCAGACAGGCTGTATAGGTTTTTTCACGTTCCGTTTGTTGTTTTTTGTATTTATTAGTTATTTCATGTATCGTCATTTGTTCTATTAAAAACATGAGTAACCAACACGCTGCATTTCGGTCCGACTCTCTTTCGACAAACGAAGAACGCCGTTACATGGTCTGCGAGTCATTAGGGGCCTTTTGGTAAACTACAAGCAGGCTGGGACATCAGGGTAGTGGCAGGTTAGCCTAGTGATTAGAGCGTTGGACTAGTAACCGGAAGGTTGCAAGTTCAAACCCCTGAGCCAACAAGGTACAAATCTGTTGTTCTGCCCCTGAACAGGCAGTTAATTTGTTCTTTAACTGACTTACCTGGTTAAATAAAGGTAAAAAAATATATACCTTTTACTGAAGAGTGGCTTCTGTCTGGCCACTCTACCATAAAGGCCTGATTGGTGGAGGGCTGCAGAGGTGGTTGTCCTTCTGGAAGGTTCTCCCATCTCCACAGAGGAACTCTGGAGCTCTGTCAGAGTGACCATCGGGTTCTTGGTCACCTCCCTGACCAAGGCTCTTCTCCCCCAATTGCTCAGTTTGGTCAGGCGGCCAGCTCTAGGAAGAGTCTTGGTGGCTCCAAACTTCTTCCATTTAATAATGATGGATGCCACTGTGTTCCTGGGGACTTTCAATGCTGCAGAAATGTTTTGGTACCCTTCCCCAGATCTGTTCCTTCGACACAATGCTGTCTAAGGACAGTTCCTTCGACCTCATGGCTTGGTTTTTGCTCTAACATGCACTGTCATCCGTGGGACCTTACATAGACAGGTTTGTACCTTTCCAAATCATATCCAATTAATTGAATTTACCACAGGTGGACTCCAAGTTGTAGAAACATCTCAAGGATGCACCTGAGCACAATTTCCGATTCTCACAGCAAAGGGTCTGAATTACTTATGCAAATAAGGTGTTTATGTTTGTTTTTTAATATATTTTGCAAACATTTCTAAAAAAAACTGTTTTTTTGCTTTGTCATTATTGGGGGTATGTTGTGTAGAAATGGTTTTTATTTTAATCCATTTTAGAACAGGGCTGTAACGTAACATTGTGTAAAAAAATTCAAGAGGTCTGAATACTTTCCAAAGGCAAACAAATCTTCATAAACATTGAAAATATATGAATTAAAAACCTAAGTAATATTTCACATGAAAGTACCAATAAACATTTCTGATGATATTTATTGCCGGTGGGGATACAGCATTTTGGAATTAAAACAAATTCAAATGTTAAAGATGTCTTTCTGCTCCAATACTTTGATAGTATTTAATAATTCAGGCTGACCACAACCCTCAGGGAATATTTTTTAAGGCCAAGACAACTCACACACATCACTCTGTAAACATTCAGCAGTTCATATAGAGATATATACAGCATCACTCTGTAAAAATTCAGCAGTTCATATAGAGATATATACAGCATCACACTGTAAACATTCAGCAGTTCATATAGAGATATATACAGCATCACTCTGTAAACATTCAGCAGTTCATATAGATATATATACAGCATCACTCTGTAAACAGTCAGCAGTTCATATAGAGATATATACAGCATCACTCTGTAAACATTCAGCAGTTCATATAGAGATATATACAGCATCACTCTGTAAACATTCAGCAGTTCATATAGAGATATATACAGCATCACTCTGTAAACATTCAGCAGTTCATATAGAGATATATACAGCATCACTCTGTAAACATTCAGCAGTTCATATAGAGATATATCCAGCATCACTCTGTAAACATTCAGCAGTTCATATAGAGATATATACAGCATCACTCTGTAAACATTCAGCAGTTCATATAGAGATATATACAGCATCACTCTGTAAACATTCAGCAGTTCATATAGAGATATATACAGCATCACTCTGTAAACATTCAGCAGTTCATATAGAGATATATACAGCATCACTCTGTAAACATTCAGCAGTTCATATAGAGATATATACAGCATCACTCTGTAAACATTCAGCAGTTCATATAGAGATATATACAGCATCACTCTGTAAACATTCAGCAGTTCATATAGAGATATATCCACCATCACTCTGTAAACATTCAGCAGTTCATATAGAGATATATACAGCATCAGAGACAAAGAGATATATACAATACAGAGGGGGTCCTTAGCAGAGAGAGGAGAACAGTCTACCTCCCAGAGGGGGTCCTTAGCAGAGAGAGGAGAACAGTCGCTTTACCTCACAGAGGGGGTCCTTAGCAGAGAGAGGAGAACAGTCTACCTCCCAGAGGGGGTCCTTAGCAGAGAGAGGAGAACAGTCTACCTCCCAGAGGGGGTCCTTAGCAGAGAGAGGAGAACAGTCTACCTCCCAGAGGGGGTCCTTAGCAGAGAGAGGAGAACAGTCTCTTTACCTCCCAGAGGGGGTCCTTAGCAGAGAGAGGAGAACAGTCTCTTTACCTCACAGAGGGGGTCCTTAGCAGAGAGAGGAGAAGGAGAACAGCGTCAAACTGCCTTTGTGTGTTTACCATCACTTCTCTCTCCCAGACAGAATGCTCCTGTGTTCAGCTGAGTGCTCTCCGAGCTGAGAGAGAGAAAGAGAGAGTGTGTCTGTGTGTCTGTGTGTGTGTGTGTGTGTGTGTGTGTGTGTGTGTGTGTGTGTGCGTGTGTGTGTTTGCGTGCGTTCGTTCGTGCATGTGTGTGTGTTTGTACCTTGGCAGGTATACTTGTTCTGATTATAGTTTGTACAGAGAAACTGTCTGCAGAACAACACAGGAAAATCACTGAAGAGAAAACATCTCTGTGACAGGAATTAGAAATCTTTTAGCATGTATCATTTGCTTCTGCTTAGAACTTAGTGTTAATTTATGTTAATTTATTTAATTTAACCTTTATTTAAACAGGAAGTTACATTGAGATGTATAATCTATTTTTACTAGAGGGCCCTGTATACATTACAATTAAAACAACTTAATAAAACATACACATATACGTATAGAAAACAAAATAATTTAGCACACAATACCAAAATAAACATATTGGAGAAAAGCAATTCTCTTTCTACATAGAGGTCCGCAGTCAATAATGTAACCTGCCTGACACAGGCACATGTAATTGCAGAAAACTCTGCAGACTGTTCCAACAGATTAGTATTGCTACAGGAACAAACGGAAACGTAACAGTGTTTGCGTATGGTTCAAAGGTCATGTCGACAATCGTTATTGTTGAAAGAGAATGCAGTTCTTATCGACTTACACCAATCAAAAGAAAGGAGTCAGCGGAAATGGTGATTATTGATTATTGTAGCTAGTCAGCCGTATCAGATATGGTTTTAAGAAGGAAGACATGAGGCTGAATGAAGTGGTTCACTGCCAGAAGGGGCTCCACCGGCAGCCAGGTGTAACAGTGGTAGACAGGTGTAGCAGTGGTAGACAGGTGTAGCAGTGGTAGACAGGTGTAGCAGTGGTAGCCAGGTGTAACAGTGGTAGACAGGTATAGCAGTGGTAGCCAGGTGTAACAGTGGTAGCCAGGTGTAACAGTGGTAGACAGGTGTAGCAGTGGTAGACAGGTGTAGCAGTGGTAGACAGGTGTAGCCAGGTGTAGCAGTGGTAGCCAGGTGTAGCAGTGGTAGCCAGGTGTAGCAGTGGTAGCCAGGTGTAGCAGTGGTAGACAGGTGTAGCCAGGTGTAGCAGTGGTAGCCAGGTGTAGCAGTGGTAGCCAGGTGTAGCAGTGGTAGCCAGGTGTAGCAGTGGTAGACAGGTGTAACAGTGGTAGCCAGGTGTAACAGTGGTAGCCAGGTGTAGCAGTGGTAGACAGGTGTAGCAGTGGTAGCCAGGTGTAACAGTGGTAGCCAGGTGTAACAGTGGTAGCCAGGTGTAGCAGTGGTAGACAGGTGTAGCAGTGGTAGACAGGTATAGCAGTGGTAGCCAGGTGTAACAGTGGTAGCCAGGTGTAACAGTGGTAGCCAGGTGTAACAGTGGTAGCCAGGTGTAGCAGTGGTAGCCAGGTGTAGCAGTGGTAGACAGGTGTAGCAGTGGTAGCCAGGTGTAACAGTGGTAGCCAGGTGTAACAGTGGTAGCCAGGTGTAACAGTGGTAGCCAGGTGTAACAGTGGTAACCAGGTGTAACAGTGGTAGCCAGGTGTAGCAGTGGTAGCCAGGTGTAACAGTGGTAACCAGGTGTAACAGTGGTAGCCAGGTGTAACAGTGGTAGCCAGGTGTAGCAGTGGTAGACAGGTGTAGCAGTGGTAGACAGGTGTAGCAATGGTAGCCAGGTGTAGCAGTGGTAGACAGGTGTAGCAGTGGTAGCCAGGTGTAGCAGTGGTAGCCAGGTGTAGCAGTGGTAGCCAGGTGTAACAGTGGTAGCCAGGTGTAGCAGTGGTAGCCAGGTGTAACAGTGGTAGCCAGGTGTAGCAGTGGTAGCCAGGTGTAGCAGTGGTAGCCAGGTGTAACAGTGGTAGCCAGGTGTAGCAGTGGTAGACAGGTGTAGCCAGGTGTAGCAGTGGTAGCCAGGTGTAGCAGTGGTAGCCAGGTGTAGCCAGGTGTAGCAGTGGTAGACAGGTGTAGCAGTGGTAGCCAGGTGTAGCAGTGGTAGCCAGGTGTAGCAGTGGTAGACAGGTGTAACAGTGGTAGTCAGGTGTAGCAGTGGTAGCCAGGTGTAGCAGTGGTAGCCAGGTGTAACAGTGGTAGCCAGGTGTAGCAGTGGTAGACAGGTGTAGCCAGGTGTAGCAGTGGTAGCCAGGTGTAGCAGTGGTAGCCAGGTGTAGCCAGGTGTAGCAGTGGTAGACAGGTGTAGCAGTGGTAGCCATGTATAGCAGTGGTAGCCAGGTGTAGCAGTGATAGTCAGGTGTAACAGTGGTAGCCAGGTGTAGCAGTGGTAGTCAGGTGTAGCAGTGGTAGCCAGGTGTAGCAGTGGTAGCCAGGTGTAGCAGTGGTAGACAGGTGTAGCAGTGGTAGCCAGGTGTAGCAGTGGTAGACAGGTGTAGCAGTGGTAGACAATAGTAGCCAGGTGTAGCAGTGGTAGCCAGGTGTAGCAGTGGTAGACAGGTGTAGCCAGGTGTAGCAGTGGTAGCCAGGTATAGCAGTGGTAGACAGGTGTAGCAGTGGTAGACAGGTATAGCAGTGGTAGACAGGTGTAGCAGTGGTAGACAGGTATAGCAGTGGTAGACAGGTGTAACAGTGGTAGACAGGTATAGCAGTGGTAGACAGGTGTAACAGTGGTAGACAGGTATAGCAGTGGTAGACAGGTGTAGCAGTGGTAGACAGGTGTAGCAGTGGTAGCCAGGTGTAGCCAGGTGTAGCAGTGGTAGACAGGTGTAGCAGTGGTAGCCATGTATAGCAGTGGTAGCCAGGTGTAGCAGTGATAGTCAGGTGTAACAGTGGTAGCCAGGTGTAGCAGTGGTAGCCAGGTGTAACAGTGGTAGACAGGTGTAGCAGTGGTAGACAGGTGTAGCAATGGTAGCCAGGTGTAGCCAGGTGTAGCAGTGGTAGACAGGTGTAGCAGTGGTAGCCATGTATAGCAGTGGTAGCCAGGTGTAGCAGTGATAGTCAGGTGTAACAGTGGTAGCCAGGTGTAGCAGTGGTAGCCAGGTGTAACAGTGGTAGACAGGTGTAGCAGTGGTAGCCATGTATAGCAGTGGTAGCCAGGTGTAGCAGTGATAGTCAGGTGTAACAGTGGTAGCCAGGTGTAGCAGTGATAGTCAGGTGTAACAGTGGTAGCCAGGTGTAGCAGTGGTAGCCAGGTGTAGCAATGGTAGCCAGGTGTAGCAGTGGTAGACAGGTGTAGCAGTGGTAGCCAGGTGTAGCAGTGTTAGCCAGGTGTAGCAGTGGTAGCCAGGTGTAGCAGTGGTAGCCAGGTATAGCAGTGGTAGACAGGTGTAGCAGTGGTAGCCAGGTGTAACAGTGGTAACCAGGTATAACAGTGGTAGCCAGGTGTAGCAGTGGTAACCAGGTGTAGCAGTGGTAACCAGGTGTAGCAGTGGTAGTCAGGTGTAACAGTGGTAACCAGGTGTAACAGTGGTAGCCAGGTGTAGCAATGGTAGCCAGGTGTAACAGTGGTAGCCAGGTTTAGCAGTGGTAGCCAGGTGTAACAGTGGTAGCCAGGTGTAGCAGTGGTAGCCAGGTGTAGCAGTGGTAGCCAGGTCTAACAGTGGTAACAAGGTGTAGCAGTGGTAACAAGGTGTAGCAGTGGTAGCCAGGTGTAGCAGTGGTAGCCAGGTCTAACAGTGGTAGCCAGGTGTAGCAGTGGTAGACAGGTGTAGCAGTGGTAGACGGGTGTAACAGTGGTAGCCAGGTGTAACAGTGGTAGACAGATGTAACAGTGGTAGCCAGGTGTAACAGTGGTAGACATGTGTAGCAGTGGTAGCCAGGTGTAACAGTGGCAGCCAGGTGTAACAGTCGTAACCAGGTGTAACAGTGGTAGCCAGGTGTAGCAGTGGTAGCCAGGTGTAACAGTGGTAGCCAGGTTTAGCAGTGGTAGCCAGGTGTAACAGTGGTAGCCAGGTGTAGCAGTGGTAGCCAGGTGTAGCAGTGGTAACCAGGTGTAACAGTGGTAGCCAGGTGTAGCAGTGGTAGACAGGTGTAACAGTGGTAGCCAGGTGTAGCAGTGGTAGTCAGGTGTAACAGTGGTAACCAGGTGTAGCAGTGGTAGTCAGGTGTAACAGTGGTAGCCAGGTGTAACAGTGCTAGCCGGGTGTAGCAGTGGTAGCCAGGTGTAACAATGGTAACCAGGTGTAACAGTGGTAGTCAGGTGTAGCAGTGGTAGTCAGGTGTAACAGTGGTAGCCAGGTGTAACAGTGGTAGACAGGTGTAGCAGTGGTAGACAGGTGTAACAGTGGTAGCCAGGTGTAACAGTGGTAGCCAGGTGTAACAGTGGTAGCCAGGTGTAGCAGTGGTAACCAGGTGTAGCAGTGGTAGTCAGGTGTAACAGTGGTAGCCAGGTGTAACAGTGGTAGCCAGGTATAACAGTGGTAGCCAGGTGTAGCAGTGGTAACCAGGTGTAGCAGTGGTAACCAGGTGTAGCAGTGGTAGTCAGGTGTAACAGTGGTAACCAGGTGTAACAGTGGTAGCCAGGTGTAGCAGTGGTAGCCAGGTGTAACAGTGGTAGCCAGGTTTAGCAGTGGTAGCCAGGTGTAACAGTGGTAGCCAGGTGTAGCAGTGTTAGCCAGGTGTAGCAGTGGTAGACAGTTCTAACAGTGGTAACAAGGTGTAGCAGTGGTAGCCAGGTGTAGCAGTGGTAGCCAGGTCTAACAGTGGTAGCCAGGTGTAGCAGTGGCAGACAGGTGTAGCAGTGGTAGACAGGTGTAACAGTGGTAGCCAGGTGTAACAGTGGTAGACAGATGTAACAGTGGTAGCTAGGTGTAACAGTGGTAGCTAGGTGTAACAGTGGTAGACAGGTGTAGCAGTGGTAGCCAGGTGTAACAGTGGCAGCCAGGTGTAACAGTGGTAACCAGGTGTAACAGTGGTTGCCAGGTGTAGCAGTGGTAGCCAGGTGTAACAGTGGTAGCCAGGTGTAGCAGTGGTAGCCAGGTATAGCAGTGGTAACCAGGTGTAACAGTGGTAGCCAGGTGTAGCAGTGGTAGCCAGGTGTAACAGTGGTAGCCAGGTATAACAGTGGTAGCCAGGTGTAACAGTGGTAGCCAGGTCTAGCCTGATTCTGCCTCCTCAACCCTCCTCTCTTCCCTTTCTGCATCCTTTGACTCTCTATGTCCCCTATCCTCCAGGCCGGCTCGGTCCTCCCCTCCCGCTCCGTGGCTCGACGACTCATTGCGAGCTCACAGAACAGTGCTCCGGGCAGCAGAGCGGAAATGGAGGAAAACTCGCCTCCCTGCGGACCTGGCATCCTTTCACTCCCTCCTCTCTACATTTTCCTCCTCTGTCTCTGCTGCTAAAGCCACTTTCTTCCACTCTAAATTCCAAGCATCTGCCTCTAACCCTAGGAAGCTCTTTGCCACCTTCTCCTCCCTCCTGAATCCTCCTCCCCCCCTCCTCCCTCTCTGCAGATGACTTCGTCAACCATTTTGAAAAGAAGGTCGACGACATCCGATCCTCGTTTGCTAAGTCAAACGACACCGCTGGTTCTGCTCACACTGCCCTACCCTGTGCTCTGACCTCTTTCTCCCCTCTCTCTCCAGATGAAATCTCGCTTCTTGTGACGGCCGGCCGCCCAACAACCTGCCCGCTTGACCCTATCCCCTCCTCTCTTCTCCAGACCATTTCCGGAGACCTTCTCCCTTACCTCACCTCGCTCATCAACTCATCCCTGACCGCTGGCTACGTCCCTTCCGTCTTCAAGAGAGCGAGAGTTGCACCCCTTCTGAAAAAACCTACACTCGATCCCTCCGATGTCAACAACTACAGACCAGTATCCCTTCTTTCTTTTCTCTCCAAAACTCTTGAACGTGCTGTCCTTGGCCAGCTCTCCCGCTATCTCTCTCAGAATGACCTTCTTGATCCAAATCAGTCAGGTTTCAAGACTAGTCATTCAACTGAGACTGCTCTTCTCTGTATCACGGAGGCGCTCCGCACTGCTAAAGCTAACTCTCTCTCCTCTGCTCTCATCCTTCTAGACCTATCGGCTGCCTTCGACACTGTGAACCATCAGATCCTCCTCTCCACCCTCTCCGAGTTGGGCATCTCCAGTGCGGCCCACGCTTGGATTGCGTCCTACCTGACAGGTCGCTCCTACCAGGTGGAGTGGCGAGAATCTGTCTCCTCGCCACGCGCTCTCACCACTGGTGTCCCCCAGGGCTCTGTTCTAGGCCCTCTCCTATTCTCGCTATACACCAAGTCACTTGGCTCTGTCATAACCTCACATGGTCTCTCCTATCATTGCTATGCAGACGACACACAATTAATCTTCTCCTTTCCCCCTTCTGATGACCAGGTGGCGAATCGCATCTCTGCATGTCTGGCAGACATATCAGTGTGGATGACGGATCACCACCTCAAGCTGAGCCTCGGCAAGACGGAGCTGCTCTTCCTCCCGGGGAAGGACTGCCCGTTCCATGATCTCGCCATCACGGTTGACAACTCCATTGTTTCCTCCTCCCAGAGCGCTAAGAACCTTGGCGTGATCCTGGACAACACCCTGTCGTTCTCAACTAACATCAAGGCGGTGGCCCGTTCCTGTAGGTTCATGCTCTACAACATCCGCAGAGTACGCCCCTGCCTCACACAGGAAGCGGCGCAGGTCCTAATCCAGGCACTTGTCATCTCCCGTCTGGATTACTGCAACTCGCTGTTGGCTGGGCTCCCTGCCTGTGCCATTAAACCCCTACAACTCATCCAGAACGCCGCTGCCCGTCTGGTGTTCAACCTTCCCAAGTTCTCTCACGTCACCCCGCTCCTCCGCTCTCTCCACTGGCTTCCAGTTGAAGCTCGCATCCGCTACAAGACCATGGTGCTTGCCTACGGAGCTGTGAGGGGAACGGCACCGCAGTACCTCCAGGCTCTGATCAGGCCCTACACCCAAACAAGGGCACTGCGTTCATCCACCTCTGGCCTGCTCGCCTCCCTACCACTGAGGAAGTACAGTTCCCGCTCAGCCCAGTCAAAACTGTTCGCTGCTCTGGCCCCCCAATGGTGGAACAAACTCCCTCACGACGCCAGGACAGCGGAGTCAATCACCACCTTCCGGAGACACCTGAAACCCCACCTCTTCAAGGAATACCTAGGATAGAATAAAGCAATCCTTCTCACCCCCCCCTTAAATGATTTAGATGCACTATTGTAAAGTGGCTGTTCCACTGATGTCAGAAGGTGAATTCACCAATTTGTAAGTCGCTCTGGATAAGAGCGTCTGCTAAATGACTTAAATGTAAATGTAAATGTAGCCATTTGTAACAGTGGTAGCCAGGTGTAGCCAGGTGTAGCAGTGGTAGCCAGGTGTAACAGTGGTAGCCAGGTGTAACAGTGGTAGCCAGGTGTAGCAGTGGTAGCCAGGTGTAACAGTGGTAGCCAGGTGTAACAGTGGTAGTCAGGTGTAACAGTGGTAGTCAGGTGTAACAGTGGTAGCCAGGTGTAACAGTGGTAGCCAGGTTTAGCAGTGGTAGCCAGGTGTAACAGTGGTAGCCAGGTTTAACAGTGATAGCCAGGTGTAACAGTGGTAACCAGGTGTAACAGTGATAGCCATGTGTAGCAGTGGTAACCAGTTGTAGCAGTGGTAACCAGGTGTAACAGTGGTAACCAGGTGTAACAGTGACAGCCAGGTGTAGCAGTGATAGCCAGGTGTAGCAGTGATAGCCAGGTGTAACAGTGGTAACCAGGTGTCGCAGTGGTAACCCGGTGTAGCAGTGGTCACCAGGTGTAACAGTGGTAGCCAGGTGTAACAGTGGTAGCCAGGTTTAGCAGTGGTAACCAGGTGTAACAGTGGTAGCCAGGTGTAACAGTGATAGCCAGGTGTAACAGTGGTAACTAGGTGTAACAGTGATAACCAGGTGTAGCAGTGGTAACCAGGTGTAACAGTGATAGCCATGTGTAGCAGTGGTAACCAGGTGTAACAGTGGTAACCAGGTGTAGCAGTGGTAACCAGGTGTAACAGTGGTAACCAGGTGTAACAGTGGTAGCCAGGTGTAACAGTGACAGGCAGGTGTAGCAGTGATAGCCAGGTGTAGCAGTGGTAACCAGGTGTAATAGTGGTACCCAGGTGTAGCAGTGGTACCCAGGTGTAACAGTGGTACCCAGGTGTAACAGTGGTACCCAGGTGTAATAGTGGTACCCAGGTGTAACAGTGGTACCCAGGTGTAACAGTGGTACCCAGTTGTAACAGTGGTAACCAGGTGTAACAGTGGTAGCCAAGTGTAACCGTGGTACCCAGGTGTAACAGTGGTAACCAGGTGTAACAGTGGTAGCCAGGTGTAACAGTGGTAACCAGGTGTAGCAGTGGTAACCAGGTGTAAACAGTGTTAACCAGGTGTTGCAGTGGTTCCCTAGGTGTAACCAGTGGTAGCCAGCTGTAACAGTGGTAGCCAGGTGTAACAGTGGTAGCCAGGTATAGCAGTGGTAGCCAGGTCTAACAGTGATAGCCAGGTGAAGCAGTGATAGCCATGTGTAACAGTAATAGCCAGGTGTAACAGTGATAGCCAGGTTTAGCAGTGATAGCCAGGTGTAACAGTAGTAACCAGGTATAACAGTGATAAGGTTTCTCTCCATGGTGCTGAAACGGAGGTTCTGCTTTATGTAGAGCCTAACAGTTTGTTGCCATTAATCCCTTTTGGTCAACGTTAGAGTGCATTTCATGTTTAGTGGTATCTGGGTATGGTGGCTTTGCTGGCATGCGTTTATTCAAAAAAGTGGAGTTCTTGGTCTATTCCAGTTCTGAGAATCAGTGCAGTGTCGATGTGTTCTGGTTCTTTTCCAGTTCTGAGATACAGTGCTGTGTCGGTGTGTTCTAGGTCTATTCCAGTTCTGAGATACAGTGCTGTGTCGATGTGTTCTGGTTCTTTTCCAGTTCTGAGGTACAGTGCTGTGTCGGTGTGTTCTGGGTCTATTCCAGTTCTGAGATACAGTGCTGTGTCGGTGTGTTCTGGGTCTATTCCAGTTCTGAGATACAGTGCAGTGTCAATGAGGTCGCTCTTGCTGCTGGTGAGTCTCTGATCCACCTCTACGCAGACAACACCATTCTGTATACTTCTGGCCCTTCTTTGGACACTGTGCTAACAACTCTCCAGGCAAGCTTCAATGCCATACAACTCTGCTTCCGTGGCCTCCAATTGCTCTTAAATACAAGTAAAACTAAATGCATGCTCTTCAACCGATCGCTACCTGCACCTACTCGCCTGTCCAACATCACTACTCTGCACGGCTCTGACTTAGAATATGTGGACAACTACAAATACTTAGGTGTCTGGTTAGACTGTAAACTCTCCTTCCAGACCCATATCAAATATCTCCAATCCAAAGTTAAATCTAGAATTGGCTTCCTATTTCGCAACAAAGCATCCTTCACTCATGCTGCCAAACATACCCTTGTAAAACTGACCATCCTACCAATCCTCGACATTGGCGATGTCATTTACAAAATAGCCTCCAATACCCTACTCAACAAATTAGATGCAGTCTATCACAGTGCAATCTGTTTTGTCACCAAAGCCCCATATATACTACCCACCATTGCGACCTGTACGCTCTCGTTGGCTGGCCCTCGCTTAATACTCGTCGCCAAACCCACTGGCTCCATGTCATCTACAAGACCCTGCTAGGTAAAGTCCCCCCTTATCTCAGCTCGCTGGTCACCATAGCATCTCCCACCTGTAGCACACGCTCCAGCAGGTATATCTCTCTCGTCACCCCCAAAACCAATTCTTTCTTTGGCCGCCTCTCCTTCCAGTTCTCTGCTGCCAATGACTGGAACGAACTACAAAAAGTACTGAAACTGGAAACACTTATCTCCCTCACTAGCTTTAAGCACCAACTGTCAGAGCAGCTCACAGATTACTGCACCTGTACATAGGCCACCTATAATTTAGCCCAAACAACTACCTCTTTCCCTACTGTATTTATTTTATTTATTTATTTTGCTCCTTTGCACCCTATTATTTGTATTTCTACTTTGCACATTCTTCCATTGCAAATCTACCATTCCAGTGTTTTACTTGCTATATTGTATTTACTTTGCCACCTTGGCCTTTTTTTGCCTTTACCTCCCTTATCTCACCTCATTTGTTCACATCGTATATAGACTATACTGTATTATTGAATGTATGCTTGTTTTACTCCATGTGTAACTCTGTGTCGTTGTATGTGTCGAACTGCTTTGCTTTATCTTGGCCAGGTCGCAATTGTAAATGAGAACTTGTTCTCAACTTGCCTACCTGGTTTAATAAAGGTGAAAAAAATAAAAATGAGAGAGGCCTGTAATTTTCATCATAGGTACACTTCAACTATGACAGACCAAATGAGAAAAAAAAATCCAGAAAATCACATTGTAGGATTTTTAAGGAATTTCTTTTCAAATTATGGTGGAAAATAAGTATTTGGTCACCTACAAACAAGCAAGATTGCTGGCTATCACAGACCTGTAACTTCTTCTTTAAGAGGCTCCTCTGTCCTCCACTCGTTACCTGTATTAATGGCACCTGTTTGAACTTGTTATCAGTATAAAAGACACCTGTCCCCAACCTCAAACAGTCACACTCCAAACTCCACTATGGCCAAGACCAAAGAGCTGTCAAAGGACACCAGAAACAAAATTGTAGACCTGCACCAGGCTGGGAAGACTGAATCTGCAATAGGTAAGCAGCTTGGTTTGAAGAAACTGTGTCAACTGTGGGAGCAATTATTAGGAAATGGAAGACATACAAGACCACTGATAATCTCCCTCGATCTGGGGCTCCACGCAAGTTCTCACCCCGTGGGGTCAAAATGATCACAAGAACGGTGAGCAAAAATCCCAGAACCACACGGGGGAACCTAGTGAATGACCTGCAGAGATTGGGGACCAAAGTAACAAAGCCTACCATCAGTAACACACTACGCCGCCAGGGACTCAAATCCTGCAGTGCCAGACGTGTCCCCCTGCTTAAGTCAGTACATGTCCAGGCCCGTCTGAAGTTTGCTAGAGAGCATTTGGATGATCCAGAAGAAGATTGGGAGAATGCCATATGGTCAGATGAAACCAAAATATAACTTTTTGGAAAAAACTCAACTCGTCGTGTTTGGAGGACAAATAATGCTGAGTTGCATCCAAAGAACCCCATACCTACTGTGGAGCATGGGGGTGGAAACATGTGGCCATGTATCGTGAGATTTTGAGTGAAAACCTCCTTCCATCAGCAAGGGCATTGAAGATGAAAAGTGGCTGGGTCTTTCAGCATGCCAATGATCCCAAACACACCGCCCGGGCAACGAAGGAGTGGCTTCATAAGAAGCATTTCAAGGTCCTGGAGTGGCCTAGCCAGTCTCCAGATCTCAACCCCATAGAAAATCTTTGGAGGGAGTTCAAAGTCCGTGTTGCCAAGCAACAGCCCCAAAACATCACTGCTCTACAGGAGATCTGCATGGAGGAATGGGCCAAAATACCAGCAACAGTGTGTGAAAACCTTGTGAAGACTTACAGAAAACGTTTGACCTCTGTCATTGCCAACAAAGGGTATATAACAAGTATTGAGATAAACTTTTGTTATTGACCAAATACTTATTTTCCACCATAATCTGCAAATAAATTCATTAAAAATCCTACAATGAGATTTTCTGTTGTTGTTTTTTTCATTTTGTCTGTCATAGTTGAAGTGTACCTATGATGACAATTACAGGCCTCTCTCATCTTTTTAAGTGGGAGAACTTGCACAATTGGTGGCTGACTAAATACCTTTTTGCCCCACTGTATGTACCAGAATCGTACATACTCTTTCAATCCCCAAAACTCCTATTTCCATAAAGAGCATTGTGAAGAGCATGAAAGCCCTGCCACCATGTCCTACTTCAATAAGTCCCAGACCCTGAATGAAGCCTGTCAACCTGCCATCACACAGCCACTCAACATTAGACTAATGTCAGAGAAAGGACCACTCCATATCTCCAAGGACCTCTACTGCATGTGGTCTGCTAAAGGAGGAATGGGTGGCTAGAGGGGCACGAGGGGGGGGATGTGGGGGATAGTCAAGGTGGACAGTCAAGTAGGAAGGACACGGAGATGGACAGGGCGAAGGACGAGATCTCTCAAGGGTGCAGGAGAAACGGGGAGAGTAAAGGGTCGGGGACAGTCAAGTGGGAAGGACAGGAGTCAGACGGTGGGATAGACAGGAGGATGGATGGAGGGCG
>NC_088236.1:4507923-4582923 GCF_036934945.1 Oncorhynchus masou masou | reverse complement strand
TTGCTTCACGGTCCCCGCTGTTCCACAAGGTGTTTTTTTAATCTGTTTTTTAAGTCTGAATCTACTGCTGCATCAGTTACCTGATGTGGAATAGAGTTCCGTGTAGTCATGGTTCTATGTAGTACTGTGGAATAGAGTTCCATGTAATCATGGTTCTATGTAGTACTGTGGAATAGAGTTCCATGTAATCATGGTTCTATGTAGTACTGTGGAATAGAGTTCCATGTAATCATGGTTCTATGTAGTACTGTGGAATAGAGTTCCATGTAGTCATGACTCTATGTAGTACTGTGGAATAGAGTTCCATGTAGTCATGGTTCTATGTAGTACTGTGGAATAGAGTTCCATGTAATCATGGTTCTATGTAGTACTGTGGAATAGAGTTCCATGTAATCATGGTTCTATGTAGTACTGTGGAATAGAGTTCCATGTAATCATGGTTCTATGTAGTACTGTGGAATAGAGTTCCATGTAATCATGGTTCTATGTAGTACTGTGGAATAGAGTTCCATGTAGTCATGACTCTATGTAGTACTGTGGAATAGAGTTCCATGTAGTCATGGCTCTATGTAGTACTGTGGAATAGAGTTCCATGTAGTCATGACTCTATGTAGTACTGTGGAATAGAGTTCCATGTAGTCATGGTTCTATGTAGTACTGTGGAATAGAGTTCCATGTAATCATGGTTCTATGTAGTACTGTGGAATAGAGTTCCATGTAATCATGGTTCTATGTAGTACTGTGGAATAGAGTTCCATGTAATCATGGTTCTATGTAGTACTGTGGAATAGAGTTCCATGTAGTCATGACTCTATGTAGTACTGTGGAATAGAGTTCCATGTAGTCATGGCTCTATGTAGTACTGTGGAATAGAGTTCCATGTAGTCATGTCTCTATGTAGTACTGTGGAATAGAGTTCCATGTAGTCATGGCTCTATGTAGTACTGTGGAATAGAGTTCCATGTAGTCATGTCTCTATGTAGTACTGTGGAATAGAGTTCCATGTAGTCATGGCTCTATGTAGTACTGTGGAATATAGTTCCATGTAGTCATGGTTCTATGTAGTACTGTGGAATAGAGTTCCATGTAGTCATGGCTCTTAGTACTGTGGAATAGAGTTCCATGTAGTCATGGCTCTTAGTACTGTGGAATAGAATTCCATGTAGTCATGGCTCTATGTAGTACTGTGGAATAGAGTTCCCTGTAGTCATGTCTCTATGTAGTACTGTGGAATAGAGTTCTATGTTGTCATGTCTCTATGTAGTACTGTGCACCTCCCATAGTCTTTTCTGGACTTGGAGACTGTGAAGAGACCTTCTGTGGCATGTCTTGTGGGATATGCATGGGTGTCCGTGCTTTCTGCCAGTTGTTCAGACAGCTCATTGGATTCAAAATGTCAATAGCTTATAAATAAAAGTAGTGATGAAGTCAATCTCTCTCAGCTAGGAGAGATTGACATGCATATAAGTAATGAAAATCTCTGTGTATGTCACGTAGAGTAGGCCAGAAGGCTAAACTGGATAACCTAACCTCTATCAAAATAAAAAGATGGCGGAACCGCAAAAGTTCTTCTGTGCAAAGGTGTTTATTTACAAGTGATTCCGGAACAAAAAACAACAGTACTGCCATCAACATCTACCTTATGGGACAGCTTGAAAACAATGCTGCCCCATCCACAGCTCAATCCAAACTGCCTCTCCATGACTGAAAGAGAGGCTCCTTTTGTAGGGCTAGCCCCTCCCCTCAAAACAATTAACCCTAATTAATTAATCAATTAACAATACAAACCTACATTTTCCATGAACTAAACATAGAGGATATACATTGCAACACGGTTTTAAACAATATCACAACATAACATTTACAACATTACATCACTACTGACAATCTCTTTCAATATGCCCATATGCATTAATGAGCCATTTGGGACAGGCACTATAAAGCCAACCCAATTCCCTTAGCTCGGGTCCTTTTCCAGCAAACGTAGGAAATGCTGCTAGCTAGCTAGCCAACAGCTAGCCAACCTCTACCGAATTGAACTCCAACTACCCGGTCAACATTCCGCGTCGCTCCACAGGTAGTATCACATTTTTCATTTCACTTCATTACAGTACAACGGTTTGATTTGTTTGATCGTAGCTAGCCAGCTACATAGCCGTCTTTGTATCTAAGACAATTGTGTAGTCTAGAGCGATTTTCTAGGTTAGCTGGAAAGCTATTGTCGGTCTTTCAACGTAGCTAGCCAGCTAGCCCCCGAATAGCAGCACTGTAGTAACTATTACAGTACAACGGTTTGTTTTGTTTGATCGTAGCTAGCTAGCTACATAGCCGTCTTTGTATCTAAGACAATTGTGTAGCCTAGAGCGATTTTCTAGGTTAGCTGGCCAGCTATTGTCGTTCTCTTAACGTAGCTAGCCAGCTAGCCCCCGAATAGCAGCACTGTAGTAACTATTACAGTACAACGGTTTGTTTTGTTTGATCGTAGCTAGCTAGCTACATAGCCGTCTTTGTATCTAAGTCAATTGTTTAGCCTAGAGCGATTTTCTAGGTTAGCTACATCGCAGCCACTACCAGCTAGCCTACTCCAGCAGTACTGTATCATTTCAATCATTTTAGTCTATAAGATTCTTGATACGTAAGCTTAACTTTCTGAACATTCGAGACGTGTAGTCCACTTGTCATTCCAATCTCCTTTGCATTAGCGTAGCCTCTTCTGTACCCTGTCAACTATGTGTCTATCTATCCCTGTTCTCTCCTCTCTGCACAGACCATACAAACGCTCCACACCGCGTGGCCGCGGCCACCCTAATCTGGTGGTCCCAGCGCGCACGACCCACGTGGAGTTCCTGGTCTCCGGTAGCCTCTGGAACTGCCGATCTGCGGCCAACAAGGCAGAGTTCATCTCAGCCTATGCCTCCCTCCAGTCCCTTGACTTCCTGGCACTGACGGAAACATGGATCACCACAGATAACACTGCTACTCCTACTGCTCTCTCTTCGTCCGCCCACGTGTTCTCGCACACCCCGAGAGCTTCTGGTCAGCGGGGTGGTGGCACCGGGATCCTCATCTCTCCCAAGTGGTCATTCTCTCTCTCTCCCCTTACCCATCTATCTATCGCCTCCTTTGAATTCCATGCTGTCACAGTTACCAGCCCTTTCAAGCTTAACATCCTTATCATTTATCGCCCTCCAGGTTCCCTCGGAGAGTTCATCAATGAGCTTGATGCCTTGATAAGCTCCCTTCCTGAGGACGGCTCACCTCTCACAGTCCTGGGCGACTTTAACCTCCCCACGTCTACCTTTGACTCATTCCTCTCTGCCTCCTTCTTTCCACTCCTCTCCTCTTTTGACCTCACCCTCTCACCTTCCCCCCCTACTCACAAGGCAGGCAATACGCTCGACCTCATCTTTACTAGATGCTGTTCTTCCACTAACCTCATTGCAACTCCCCTCCAAGTCTCCGACCACTACCTTGTATCCTTTTCCCTCTCGCTCTCATCCAACACTTCCCACACTGCCCCTACTCGGATGGTATCGCGCCGTCCCAACCTTCGCTCTCTCTCCCCCGCTACTCTCTCCTCTTCCATCCTATCATCTCTTCCCTCTGCTCATACCTTCTCCAACCTTTCTCCTGAGTCTGCCTCCTCAACCCTCCTCTCTTCCCTTTCTGCATCCTTTGACTCTCTATGTCCCCTATCCTCCAGGCCGGCTCGACCCTCCCCTCCCGCTCCGTGGCTCGATGACTCATTGCGAGCTCACAGAACAGAGCTCCGGGCAGCCGAGCGGAAATGGAGGAAAACTCGCCTCCCTGCGGACCTGGCATCCTTTCACTCCCTCCTCTCTACATTTTCCTCCTCTGTCTCTGCTGCTAAAGCCGCTTTCTACCACTCTAAATTCCAAGCATCTGCCTCTAACCCTAGGAAGCTCTTTGCCACCTTCTCCTCCCTCCTGAATCCTCCTCCCCCTCCCCCCTCCTCCCTCTCTGCAGATGACTTCGTCAACCATTTTGAAAAGAAGGTCGACGACATCCGATCCTCGTTTGCTAAGTCAAACGACACCGCTGGTTCTGCTCACACTGCCCTACCCTGTGCTCTGACCTCTTTCTCCCTCTCTCTCCAGATGAAATCTCGCTTCTTGTGACGGCCGGCCGCCCAACAACCTGCCCGCTTGACCCTATCCCCTCCTCTCTTCTCCAGACCATTTCCGGGGACCTTCTCCCTTACCTCACCTCGCTCATCAACTCATCCCTGACCGCTGGCTACGTCCCTTCCGTCTTCAAGAGAGCGAGAGTTGCACCCCTTCTGAAAAAACCTACACTCGATCCCTCCGATGTCAACAACTACAGACCAGTATCCCTTCTTTCTTTTCTCTCCAAAACTCTTGAACGTGCCGTCCTTGGCCAGCTCTCCCACTATCTCTCTCAGAATGACCTTCTTGATCCAAATCAGTCAGGTTTCAAGACTAGTCATTCAACTGAGACTGCTCTTCTCTGTATCACGGAGGCGCTCCGCACTGCTAAAGCTAACTCTCTCTCCTCTGCTCTCATCCTTCTAGACCTATCGGCTGCCTTCGATACTGTGAACCATCAGATCCTCCTCTCCACCCTCTCCGAGTTGGGCATCTCCGGCGCGGCCCACGCTTGGATTGCGTCCTACCTGACAGGTCGCTCCTACCAGGTGGCGTGGCGAGAATCTGTCTCCTCGCCACGCGCTCTCACCACTGGTGTCCCCCAGGGCTCTGTTCTAGGCCCTCTCCTATTCTCGCTATACACCAAGTCACTTGGCTCTGTCATAACCTCACATGGTCTCTCCTATCATTGCTATGCAGAAGACACACAATTAATCTTCTCCTTCTGATGACCAGGTGGCGAATCGCATCTCTGCATGTCTGGCAGACATATCAGTGTGGATGACGGATCACCACCTCAAGCTGAACCTCGGCAAGACGGAGCTGCTCTTCCTCCCGGGGAAGGACTGCCCGTTCCATGATCTCGCCATCACGGTTGACAACTCCATTGTGTCCTCCTCCCAGAGCGCTAAGAACCTTGGCGTGATCCTGCACAACACCCTGTCGTTCTCAACCAACATCATGGCGGTGGCCCGTTCCTGTAGGTTCATGCTCTACAACATCCGCAGAGTACGACCCTGCCTCACACAGGAAGCGGCGCAGGTCCTAATCCAGGCACTTGTCATCTCCCGTCTGGATTACTGCAACTCGCTGTTGGCTGGGCTCCCTGCCTGTGCCATTAAACCCCTACAACTCATCCAGAACGCCGCAGCCCGTCTGGTGTTCAACCTTCCCAAGTCCTCTCACGTCACCCCGCTCCTCCGCTCTCTCCACTGGCTTCCAGTTGAAGCTCGCATCCGCTACAAGACCATGGTGCTTGCCTACGGAGCTGTGAGGGGAACGGCACCGCAGTGCCTCCAGGCTCTGATCAGGCCCTACACCCAAACAAGGGCACTGCGTTCATCCACCTCTGGCCTGCTCGCCTCCCTACCATTGAGGAAGTACAGTTCCCGCTCAGCCCAGTCAAAACTGTTCGCTGCTCTGGCCCCCCAATGGTGGAACAAACTCCCTCACGACGCCAGGACAGCGGAGTCAATCACCACCTTCCGGAGACACCTGAAACCCCACCTCTTCAAGGAATACCTAGGATAAGATAAGTAATCCTTCTCACCACCCCCCCCTTAATGATTTAGATGCACTATTGTAAAGTGGCTGTTCCACTGGATGTCAGAAGGTGAATTCACCAATTTGTAAGTCGCTCTGGATAAGAGCGTCTGCTAAATGACTTAAATGTAAATGTAAATGTAATACCCGGAAGCTACAGAGATGGAGAGAGAGGAACAGAACAAACAAACAATGCGCTCATCCACAACATTGATAAGTATAATAATTATTGTATCTCTCAAATATGAACATTGACAAGTGTGAAATGCATGCACCAAGACAGAAGTTAATTTGTGTGTCGACCCACATTGTTAACTTATCTTATAATGGCGCAGGGAGGAGTGATGAATATGTGTGTGCGTTAAAGAACCAAATGCTGCCCGCGGCCAGTGACGGACTTCTACGTCACAGTGTACATCCAAGAGCCATTCATGCTGCCCTGTTCTGAGCAAATTGCAAAGTACTTTTTTGTGGCACTAGACCACATGACTGAACAGTAGTCAAAGACTACTGCGACAAAAGGGCCTGAAGACTTGCCTTGTTGATAGTGTTGTTAAGAAGGCAGAGCAGCGCTTTATTATAGACAGGCTTCTCCCCATCTTAGATACTAATGCACAGTATGTTGTTGGCTACAGGTGGTAGAAATACTGAGGTACTGTTCTGGCTACAGGTGGTAGAGATCGTAAGGTCTGGCTACAGGAGGTAGAGATACTAAGGTCTGGCTACAGGTGGTAGAGATACTAAGGTACTGTTCTGGCTACAGGTGGTAGAGATACTAAGGTACTGTTCTGGCTAAAGGTGGTAGATATACTAAGGTACTGTTCTGGCTACAGGTAGTAGAGATAGTAAGGTCTGGCTACAGGTGGTAGAGATACTAAGATACTGTTCTGGCTACAGGTGGTAGAGATACTAAGGTACTGTTCTGGCTACAGGTAGTAGAGATAGTAAGGTCTGGCAACAGGTGGTAGAGATAGTAAGGTCTGGCAACAGGTGGTAGAGATAGTAAGGTCTGGCTACAGGTGGTAGAGATACTAAGGTACTGTTCTGGCTACAGGTGGTAGAGATACTAAGGTACTGTTCTGGCTACAGGTGGTAGAGATAGTAAGGTACCTTTCTGTCTGCAGGTGGTAGAGATACTAAGGTACTGTTCTGGCTACAGGTGGTAGAGATAGTAAGGTCTGGCTACAGGTGGCAGAGATACTAAGGTACTGTTCTGGCTACAGGTGGTAGAGATACTAAGGTACTGTTCTGGCTACAGGTGGTAGAGATAGGATACAGGTAGTAGAAATACTAAGGTACTGTTCTGGCTACAGGTGGTAGAGATAGTAAGGTACCTTTCTGGCTACAGGTGGTAGAGATACTAAGGTACCTTTCTGGCTACAGGTGGTAGAGATAGTAAGGTCCCTTTCTGGCTACAGGTGGTAGAGATACTAAGGTACTGTTCTGGTTACAAGTGGTAGAGATAGTAAGGTCTGGCTACAGGTGGTAGAGATAGTAAGGTTCTGATCTGGCTACAGGATACAGGTAGTAGAGATACTAAGGTACTGTTCTGGCTACAGGTAGTAAAAATACTAAGGTACTATTCTGGCTACAGGTGGTAGAGATAGGATACAGGTAGTAGAAATACTAAGGTACTGTTCTGGCTACAGGTGGTAGAGATAGGATACAGGTAGTAGAGATACTAAGGTACTGTTCTGGCTACAGGTGGTAGAGATAGCAAGGTCTGGCTATAGGTGGTAGAGATAGTAAGGTACCTTTCTGGCTACAGGTGGTAGAGATAATAAGGTACTGTTCTGGCTACAGGTGGTAGAGAGAAAGGTCTGGCTACAGGTGGTAGAGAGAAAGGTCTGGCTACAGGTGGTAGAGATAGTAAGGTCTGGCTACAGGTAGTAGAGATAGTAAGGTCTGGCTACAGCTGGTAGAGATACTAAGGTACTGTTCTGGCTACAGGTGGTAGAGATACTAAGGTACTGTTCTGGCTACAGGTGGTAGAGAGAAAGGTCTGGCTACAGGTGGTAGAGAGAAAAGTCTGGCTACAGGTGGTAGAGATCGTAAGGTCTGGCTACAGGTAGTAGAGATAGTAAGGTCTGGCTACAGGTGGTAGAGATACTAAGGTACTGTTCTGGCTACAGGTGGTAGAGATAGTACGGTCTGGCTACAGGTGGTAGAGATAGGATACAGGTAGTAGAGATACTAAGGTACTGTTCTGGCTACAGGTGGTAGAGATAGCAAGGTCTGGCTATAGGTGGTAGAGATAGTAAGGTACCTTTCTGGCTACAGGTGGTAGAGATACTAAGGTACTGTTCTGGCTACAGGTGGTAGAGATAGCAAGGTCTGGCTATAGGTGGTAGAGATAGTAAGGTACCTTTCTGGCTACAGGTGGTAGAGATAATAAGGTACTGTTCTGGCTACAGGTGGTAGAGAGAAAGGTCTGGCTACAGGTGGTAGAGAGAAAGGTCTGGCTACAGGTGGTAGAGATAGTAAGGTCTGGCTACAGGTAGTAGAGATAGTAAGGTCTGGCTACAGGTGGTAGAGATACTAAGGTACTGTTCTGGCTACAGGTGGTAGAGATACTAAGGTACTGTTCTGGCTACAGGTGGTAGAGAGAAAGGTCTGGCTACAGGTGGTAGAGAGAAAGGTCTGGCTACAGGTGGTAGAGATAGTAAGGTCTGGCTACAGTTAGTAGAGATAGTAAGGTCTGGCTACAGGTGGTAGAGATACTAAGGTACTGTTCTGGCTACAGGTGGTAGAGATACTAAGGTACTGTTATCGCTACATGTGGTAGAAAAACTAAGGTCATGTCTGGCTACAGGTGGTAGAGATAGCAAGGTCTGGCTACAGGTGGTAGAGATACTGAGGTACTGTTCTGGCTACAGGTGGTAGAAGTACTAAGGTACTGTTCTGGCTACAGGTGGTAGAGATACTAAGGTACTGTTCTGGCTACAGGTGGTAGAGGTACTAAGGTACTGTTCTGGCTACAGGTGATAGAGATAGTAAGGTCTGGCTATAGGTCGTAGAGATAGTAAGGTACCTTTCTGGCTACATGTGGTAGAGATACTAAGGTACTGTTCTGGCTACAGGTGGTAGAGGTACTAAGGTACTGTTCTGGCTACAGGTGATAGAGATAGTAAGGTCTGGCTATAGGTCGTAGAGATAGTAAGGTACCTTTCTGGCTACATGTGGTAGAGATACTAAGGTACTGTTCGGGCTACAGGTGGTAGAGGTACTAAGGTACTGTTCTGGCTACAGGTGATAGAGATAGTAAGGTCTGGCTATAGGTCGTAGAGATAGTAAGGTACCTTTCTGGCTACAGGTGGTAGAGATACTAAGGTACTGTTCGGGGTACAGGTGGTAGAGATAGTAAGGTCTGGCTATAGGTGGTAGAGATAGTAAGGTACTGTTCTGGCTACAGGTGGTAGAGATACTAAGGTACTGTTCTGGCTACAGGTGGTAGAGATAGTAAGGTACCTTTCTGTCTACAGGTGGTAGAGATACTAAGGTACTGTTCTGGCTACAGGTGGTAGAGATAGTAAGGTCTGGCTACAGGTGGTAGAGATAGTAAGGTACCTTTCTGTCTACAGGTGGTAGAGATACTAAGGTACTGTTCTGGCTACAGGTGGTAGAGATAGTAAGGTCTGGCTACAGGTGGTAGAGATAGTAAGGTACCTTTCTGTCTACAGGTGGTAGAGATACTAAGGTACTGTTCTGGCTACAGGTGGTAGAGATAGTAAGGTCTGGCTACAGGTGGCAGAGATACTAAGGTACTGTTCTGGCTACAGGTGGTAGAGATAGGATACAGGTAGTAGAAATACTAAGGTACTGTTCTGGCTACAGGTGGTAGAGATTCTAAGGTACTGTTCTGGTTACAGGTGGTAGAGATATTAAGGTCTGGCTACAGGTGGTAGAGATAGTAAGGTACCTTTCTGGCTACAGATGGTAGAGATAGTAAGGTCTGGCTACAGGTGGTAGAGATAGTAAGGTACCTTTAAGGCTACAGTTGGTAGAGATAGTAAGGTACTGTTCGGGCTACAGGTGGTAGAGATACTAAGGTACTGTTCTGGTTACAAGTGGTAGAGATAGTAAGGTCTGGCTACAGGTGGTAGAGATAGTAAGGTTCTGATCTGGCTACAGGTGGTAGAGATAGGATACAGGTAGTAGAAATACTAAGGTACTGTTCTGGCTACAGGTGGTAGAGATAGGATACAGGTAGTAGAGATACTAAGGTACTGTTCTGGCTACAGGTGGTAGAGATTCTAAGTTACTGTTCTGGCTACAGGTGGTAGAGATTCTAAGGTACTGTTCTGGCTACAGGTGGTAGATATTCTAAGGTACTGTTCTGGCTACAGGTGGTAGAGATAGTAAGGTCTGGCTACAGGTGGTAGAGATACTAAGGTACTGTTCTGGTTACAAGTGGTAGAGATAGTAAGGTCTGGCTACAGGTAGTAGAGATAGTAAGGTCTGGCAACAGGTGGTAGAGATAGTAAGGTCTGGCTACAGGTGGTAGAGATACTAAGGTACTGTTCTGGCTACAGGTAGTAGAGATAGTAAGGTCTGGCTACAGGTGGTAGAGATACTAAGGTACTGTTCTGGCTACAGGTGGTAGAGATACTAAGGTACTGTTCTGGCTACAGGTGGTAGAGAGAAAGGTCTGGCTACAGGTGGTAGAGAGAAAGGTCTGGCTACAGGTGGTAGAGATAGTAAGGTCTGGCTACAGTTAGTAGAGATAGTAAGGTCTGGCTACAGGTGGTAGAGATACTAAGGTACTGTTCTGGCTACAGGTGGTAGAGATACTAAGGTACTGTTATCGCTACATGTGGTAGAAAAACTAAGGTCATGTCTGGCTACAGGTGGTAGAGATAGCAAGGTCTGGCTACAGGTGGTAGAGATACTGAGGTACTGTTCTGGCTACAGGTGGTAGAAGTACTAAGGTACTGTTCTGGCTACAGGTGGTAGAGATACTAAGGTACTGTTCTGGCTACAGGTGGTAGAGGTACTAAGGTACTGTTCTGGCTACAGGTGATAGAGATAGTAAGGTCTGGCTATAGGTCGTAGAGATAGTAAGGTACCTTTCTGGCTACATGTGGTAGAGATACTAAGGTACTGTTCTGGCTACAGGTGGTAGAGGTACTAAGGTACTGTTCTGGCTACAGGTGATAGAGATAGTAAGGTCTGGCTATAGGTCGTAGAGATAGTAAGGTACCTTTCTGGCTACATGTGGTAGAGATACTAAGGTACTGTTCGGGCTACAGGTGGTAGAGGTACTAAGGTACTGTTCTGGCTACAGGTGATAGAGATAGTAAGGTCTGGCTATAGGTCGTAGAGATAGTAAGGTACCTTTCTGGCTACAGGTGGTAGAGATACTAAGGTACTGTTCGGGGTACAGGTGGTAGAGATAGTAAGGTCTGGCTATAGGTGGTAGAGATAGTAAGGTACTGTTCTGGCTACAGGTGGTAGAGATACTAAGGTACTGTTCTGGCTACAGGTGGTAGAGATAGTAAGGTACCTTTCTGTCTACAGGTGGTAGAGATACTAAGGTACTGTTCTGGCTACAGGTGGTAGAGATAGTAAGGTCTGGCTACAGGTGGTAGAGATAGTAAGGTACCTTTCTGTCTACAGGTGGTAGAGATACTAAGGTACTGTTCTGGCTACAGGTGGTAGAGATAGTAAGGTCTGGCTACAGGTGGTAGAGATAGTAAGGTACCTTTCTGTCTACAGGTGGTAGAGATACTAAGGTACTGTTCTGGCTACAGGTGGTAGAGATAGTAAGGTCTGGCTACAGGTGGCAGAGATACTAAGGTACTGTTCTGGCTACAGGTGGTAGAGATAGGATACAGGTAGTAGAAATACTAAGGTACTGTTCTGGCTACAGGTGGTAGAGATTCTAAGGTACTGTTCTGGTTACAGGTGGTAGAGATAGTAAGGTCTGGCTACAGGTGGTAGAGATAGTAAGGTACCTTTCTGGCTACAGATGGTAGAGATAGTAAGGTCTGGCTACAGGTGGTAGAGATAGTAAGGTACCTTTAAGGCTACAGTTGGTAGAGATAGTAAGGTACTGTTCGGGCTACAGGTGGTAGAGATACTAAGGTACTGTTCTGGTTACAAGTGGTAGAGATAGTAAGGTCTGGCTACAGGTGGTAGAGATAGTAAGGTTCTGATCTGGCTACAGGTGGTAGAGATAGGATACAGGTAGTAGAAATACTAAGGTACTGTTCTGGCTACAGGTGGTAGAGATAGGATACAGGTAGTAGAGATACTAAGGTACTGTTCTGGCTACAGGTGGTAGAGATTCTAAGTTACTGTTCTGGCTACAGGTGGTAGAGATTCTAAGGTACTGTTCTGGCTACAGGTGGTAGATATTCTAAGGTACTGTTCTGGCTACAGGTGGTAGATATTCTAAGGTACTGTTCTGGCTACAGGTGGTAGAGATAGTAAGGTCTGGCTACAGGTGGTAGAGATACTAAGGTACTGTTCTGGTTACAAGTGGTAGAGATAGTAAGGTCTGGCTACAGGTAGTAGAGATAGTAAGGTCTGGCAACAGGTGGTAGAGATAGTAAGGTCTGGCTACAGGTGGTAGAGATACTAAGGTACTGTTCTGGCTACAGGTGGTAGAGATACTAAGGTACTGTTCTGGCTACAGGTGGTAGAGAGAAAGGTCTGGCTACAGGTGGTAGAGAGAAAGGTCTGGCTACAGGTGGTAGAGATAGTAAGGTCTGGCTACAGTTAGTAGAGATAGTAAGGTCTGGCTACAGGTGGTAGAGATACTAAGGTACTGTTCTGGCTACAGGTGGTAGAGATACTAAGGTACTGTTATCGCTACATGTGGTAGAAAAACTAAGGTCATGTCTGGCTACAGGTGGTAGAGATAGCAAGGTCTGGCTACAGGTGGTAGAGATACTGAGGTACTGTTCTGGCTACAGGTGGTAGAAGTACTAAGGTACTGTTCTGGCTACAGGTGGTAGAGATACTAAGGTACTGTTCTGGCTACAGGTGGTAGAGGTACTAAGGTACTGTTCTGGCTACAGGTGATAGAGATAGTAAGGTCTGGCTATAGGTCGTAGAGATAGTAAGGTACCTTTCTGGCTACATGTGGTAGAGATACTAAGGTACTGTTCGGGCTACAGGTGGTAGAGGTACTAAGGTACTGTTCTGGCTACAGGTGATAGAGATAGTAAGGTCTGGCTATAGGTCGTAGAGATAGTAAGGTACCTTTCTGGCTACAGGTGGTAGAGATACTAAGGTACTGTTCGGGGTACAGGTGGTAGAGATAGTAAGGTCTGGCTATAGGTGGTAGAGATAGTAAGGTACTGTTCTGGCTACAGGTGGTAGAGATACTAAGGTACTGTTCTGGCTACAGGTGGTAGAGATAGTAAGGTACCTTTCTGTCTACAGGTGGTAGAGATACTAAGGTACTGTTCTGGCTACAGGTGGTAGAGATAGTAAGGTCTGGCTACAGGTGGTAGAGATAGTAAGGTACCTTTCTGTCTACAGGTGGTAGAGATACTAAGGTACTGTTCTGGCTACAGGTGGTAGAGATAGTAAGGTCTGGCTACAGGTGGTAGAGATAGTAAGGTACCTTTCTGTCTACAGGTGGTAGAGATACTAAGGTACTGTTCTGGCTACAGGTGGTAGAGATAGTAAGGTCTGGCTACAGGTGGCAGAGATACTAAGGTACTGTTCTGGCTACAGGTGGTAGAGATAGGATACAGGTAGTAGAAATACTAAGGTACTGTTCTGGCTACAGGTGGTAGAGATTCTAAGGTACTGTTCTGGTTACAGGTGGTAGAGATAGTAAGGTCTGGCTACAGGTGGTAGAGATAGTAAGGTACCTTTCTGGCTACAGATGGTAGAGATAGTAAGGTCTGGCTACAGGTGGTAGAGATAGTAAGGTACCTTTAAGGCTACAGTTGGTAGAGATAGTAAGGTACTGTTCGGGCTACAGGTGGTAGAGATACTAAGGTACTGTTCTGGTTACAAGTGGTAGAGATAGTAAGGTCTGGCTACAGGTGGTAGAGATAGTAAGGTTCTGATCTGGCTACAGGTGGTAGAGATAGGATACAGGTAGTAGAAATACTAAGGTACTGTTCTGGCTACAGGTGGTAGAGATAGGATACAGGTAGTAGAGATACTAAGGTACTGTTCTGGCTACAGGTGGTAGAGATTCTAAGTTACTGTTCTGGCTACAGGTGGTAGAGATTCTAAGGTACTGTTCTGGCTACAGGTGGTAGATATTCTAAGGTACTGTTCTGGCTACAGGTGGTAGAGATAGTAAGGTCTGGCTACAGGTGGTAGAGATACTAAGGTACTGTTCTGGTTACAAGTGGTAGAGATAGTAAGGTCTGGCTACAGGTAGTAGAGATAGTAAGGTTCTGATCTGGCTACAGGATACAGGTAGTAGAGATACTAAGGTACTGTTCTGGCTACAGGTGGTAGAGATAGGATACAGGTAGTAGAAATACTAAGGTACTGTTCTGGCTACAGGTGGTAGAGATTCTAAGGTACTGTTCTGGTTACAGGTGGTAGAGATAGTAAGGTCTGGCTACAGGTGGTAGAGATAGTAAGGTCGGGCTATAGGTGGTAGAGATACTAAGGTCTGGCTACAGGTGGTAGAGATAGTAAGGTCTGGCTATAGGTGGTAGAGATAGTAAGGTCTGGCTACAGGTGGTAGAGATAGTAAGGTCTGGCTATAGGTGGTAGAGATAGTAAGGTCTGGCTACAGGTGGTAGAGATAGTAAGGTCTGGCTATAGGTGGTAGAGATACTAAGGTCTGGCTACAGGTGGTAGAAAAACTAAGGTACTGTTCTGGCTACAGGTGGTATAGATAATAAGGTACTGTTCTGGCTATATTTGGTAGAGATTCTAAGGTACTGTTCTGGCTACAGGTGGTAGAGATACTAAGGTCTGGCTACAGGTGGTAGAGATACTAAGGTACTGTTCTGGCTATATTTGGTAGAGATACTAAGGTACTGTTCTGGCTACAGGTGGTAGGGATAGCTTGGATACAGGTGGTCGAGATACTAAGGTACTGTTCTGGCTACAGGTGGTAGAGATACTAAGGTACTGTTCTGGCTATATTTGGTAGAGATAGCTTGGATACAGGTGGTCGAGATACTAAGGTACTGTTCTGGCTACAGGTGGTAGAGATACTAAAGTCTGGCTATAGGTGGTAGAGATACTAAGGTACTGTTCTGGCTACAGGTGGTATAGATACTAAGGTACTGTTCTGGCTTCAGGAGGTAGAGATAGTCATGTCTGGCTACTGTTCTGGCTACAGGTGGTAGAGATACTAAGGTACTGTTCTGGCTACAGTTAGTAGAGATATTAAGGTACTGTTCTGGCTACTGGTGGTAGAGATAGTCATGTCTGGCTACTGTTCTGGCTACAGGTGGTAGAGATACTAAGGTACTGTTCTGGCTACAGTTAGTAGAGATATTAAGGTACTGTTCTGGCTACTGGTGGTAGAGATACTAAGATATTGTTCTGGCTACAGATGGTAGAGATACTAAGATATTGTTCTGGCTACAGGTGGTAGAGATACTCAGGCACTGTTCTGGCTACAGGTGGTAGAGATACTAAGATATTGTTCTGGCTACAGGTGGTAGAGACAGGATACAGGTAGTAGAAATGCTAAGGTACTGTTCTGGCTACAGGTGGTAGAGATACTAAGATATTGTTCTGGCTACAGGTGGTAGAAATACTAAGGTACTGTTCTGGCTACAGGTGGTAGAGACAGGATACAGGTAGTAGAAATGCTAAGGTACTGTTCTGGCTACAGGTGGTAGAGATAGTCATGTCTGGCTACAGGTGGTATAGATAGTAAGGTCTGGCTACAGGTGGTAGAGATAGTCATGTCTGGCTACAAGTGGTAGAGATAGTAAGGTCTGGCTACAGGTGGTAGAGATACTAAGGTACTGTTCTGGCTACAGGTGGTAGAAATACTAAGGTACTGTTCTGGCTACAGGTGGTAGAGATACTAAGGTACTGTTCTGGCTACAGGTGGTAGAGAAAGTAAGGTCTGGCTACAGGTGGTAGAAATACTAAGGTACTGTTCTGGCTACAGGTGGTAGAGATAGTAAGGTCTAGCTACAGGTGGTAGAGATAGTAAGGTCTGGCTACAGGTGGTAGAGATACTAAGGTACTGTTCTGGATACAGGTGGTAGAAATACTAAGGTACTGTTCTGGCTACAGGTGGTAGAGACAGGATACAGGTAGTAGAAATACTAAGGTACTGTTCTGGCTACAGGTGGTAGAGATGGGATACAGATAGTAGAAATACTAAGGTACTGTTCTGGCTACAGGTGGTAGAGACAGGATACAGGTAGTAGAAATACTAAGGTACTGTTCTGGCTACAGGTGGTAGAGATAGTCATGTCTGGCTACAATTGGTAGAGATAGTAAGGTCTGGCTACAGTTTGTAGAGATAGTCATGCCTGGCTACAAGTGGTAGAGATAGTAAGGTCTGGCTACAGTTTGTAGAGATACTAAGGCACTGTTCTGGCTACAGGTGGTAGAAATACTAAGGTACTCTTCTGGCTACAGGTGGTAGAGATAGTCATGTCTGGCTACAGGTGGTAGAGATACTAAGGTACTGTTCTGGATACAGGTGGTAGAAATACTAAGGTACTGTTCTGGATACAGGTGGTAGAGATACTAAGGTACTGTTCTGTCTACAGGTGGTAGAGATACTAAGGTACTGCTCTGGCTACAGGTGGTAGAGATAGTAAGGTCTGGCTACAGGTGGTAGAAATACTAATGTACTGTTCTGGCTCCAGGTGGTAGAGATACTAAGGTCTGGCTACAGGTGGTTGAGATACTATGGTACTGTTCTGGCTACAGGTGGTAGAGATAGTAAGGTCTGTCTACAGGTGGTAGAGATACTAAGGTACTGCTCTGGCTACAAGTGGTAGAGATAGTAAGGTCTGCCTACATGTGGTAGAGATACTAAGGTACTGTTCTGGCTACAGGTGGTAGAGATACTAAGGTATTGTTCTGTCTACAGGTGGTAGAGATAGTAAGGTCTGGCTATCTACCTGGTAGAGATAGCAAGGTCTGGATACAGGTCTTAGAGATACTAAGGTACTGTTCTGGCTACAGGTGGTAGAGATACTAAGGTACTGCTCTGGCTACAGGTAGTAGAAATTGTAAGGTCTGGCTATAGCTGGTAGAGACACTAATGTACTGTTCTGGCTCCAGGTGGTAGAGATACTAAGGTCTGGCTACAGGTGGTTGAGATACTATGGTAATGTTCTGGCTACAGGTGGTAGAGATAGTAAGGTCTGCCAACATGTGGTAGAGATACTAAGGTACTGTTCTGCATACAGGTGGTAGAGATACTAAGGTACTGTTCTGGCTACAGGTGGTAGAGATACTAAGGTACTGTTCTGGCTACAGGTGGTAGAGTTAGTAAGGTCTGGAAACAGGTGGTTGAGATACTAAGGTACTGTTCTGGCTTCAGGTGGTTGAGATACTAAGGTACTGTTCTGGCTTCAGGTGGTAGAGATAGTAAGGTGCTGTTCTGGCTACAGGTGGTAGAGATAGTAAGGTCTGGCTACAGGTGGTAGAAATACTAATGTACAGTTCTGGCTTCAGGTGGTAGAGATAGTAAGGTGCTGTTCTATCTACAGGTGGTAGAGATAGTAAGGTACTCTTCTGGCTACAGGTGATAGAGATACTAGGGTACTGTTCTGGCTACAGGTGGTAGAGATAGTAAGGTACTCTTCTGGCTACAGGTGGTAGAGATAGTAAGGTACTGTTTTGGCAACAGGTGGTAGAGACACTAAGGTACTGTTCTGGCTACAGGTGGTAGAGATAGTAAGGTCTGGCTACAGGTGGTAGAGATACTAAGGTACTGTTCTGGATACAGGTGGTAGAAATAATAAGGTACTGTTTTGGCAACAGGTGGTAGAGACACTAAGGTACTGTTCTGGCTACAGGTGGTAGAGATACTAAGGTAATGTTCTGGCTACAGGTGGTAGAGATACTAAGGTACTGTTCTGGCTACAGGTGGTAGAAATACTAAAGTACTGTTCTGGCTACAGGTGGTAGAGATACTAAGGTACTGTTCTGGCTACAGGTGGTAGAGATACTAAGGTACTGTTCTGGATACAGGTGGTAGAGATAGTAAGGTCTGGCTACAGGTGGTAGAGATACTAAGGTACTGTTCTGGATACAGGTGGTAGAGATACTAAGGTACTGTTCTGGATACAGGTAGTAGAAATACTAAGGTACTGTTCTGGCTACAGGTGGTAGAGACAGGATGCAGGTAGTAGAAATACTAAGGTACTGTTCTGGCTACAGGTGGTAGAGACAGGATACAGGTAGTAGAAATACTAAGGTACTGTTCTGGCTACAGGTGGTAGAGATAGTCATGTCTGGCTACAGGTGGTATAGATAGTAAGGTCGGGCTACAGGTGGTAGAGATAGTAAGGTCTGGCTACAGTTTGTAGAGAGTCATGTCTGGCTACAGTTTTAGAGATACTAAGGCACTGTTCTGGCTACAGGTGGTAGAGATACTAAGGTACTGTTCTGGCTACAGGTGGTAGAGATAGTAAGGTCTGGCTATATTTGGTAGAGATACTAAGGTACTGTTCTGGCTACAGGTGGTAGAGATACTAAGGTACTGTTCTGGCTACAGGTGGTAGAGATACTAAGGTCGGGCTACAGGTGGTAGAGATAGTAAGGTCTGGCTACAGGTGGTAGAGATACTAAGGTACTGTTCTGGATACAGGTGGTAGAAATACTAAGGTACTGTTCTGGATACAGGTGGTAGAGATACTAAGGTACTGTTCTGTCTACAGGTGGTAGAGATACTAAGGTACTGCTCTGGCTACAGGTGGTAGAGATAGTAAGGTCTGGCTACAGGTGGTAGAAATACTAATGTACTGTTCTGGATACAGGTGGTAGAAATACTAAGGTACTGTTCTGGATACAGGTGGTAGAAATAATAAGGTACTGTTCTGGATACAGGTGGTAGAGATACTAAGGTTCTGTTCTGGCTACAGGTGGTAGAAATACTAAGGTACTGTTCTGGCTACAGGTGGTAGAGATAGTCATGTCTGGCTACAGGTGGTATAGATAGTAAGGTCGGGCTACAGGTGGTAGAGATAGTAAGGTCTGGCTACAGTTTGTAGAGATAGTCATGTCTGGCTACAGTTTTAGAGATACTAAGGCACTGTTCTGGCTACAGGTGGTAGAAATACTAAGGTACTGTTCTGGCTACAGGTGGTAGAGATACTAAGGTACTGTTCTGGCTACAGGTGGTAGAGATAGTAAGGTCTGGCTATATTTGGTAGAGATACTAAGGTACTGTTCTGGCTACAGGTGGTAGAGATACTAAGGTCGGGCTACAGGTGGTAGAGATACTAAGGTACTGTTCTGGCTACAGGTGGTAGAGATAATAAGGTACTGTTCTGGCTACAGGTGGTAGAGATACTAAGGTACTGTTCTGGCTACAGGTGGTAGAGATACTAAGGTACTGTTCTGGCTACAGGTGGTAGAGATACTAAGGTCTGGCTACAGGTGGTAGAGATACTAAGGTACTGTTCTGGCTACAGGTGGTAGAGATACTGAGGTCGGGCTACAGGTGGTAGAGATAGTAAGGTCTGGCTACAGGTGGTAGAGATACTAAGGCACTGTTCTGGATACAGGTGGTAGAAATAATAAGGTACTGTTCTGGCTACAGGTGGTAGAGATACTAAGGTACTGTTCTGGCTACAGGTGGTAGAGATAGGATACAGGTAGTAGAAATACTAAGGTTCTGTTCTGGCTACAGGTGGTAGAGATAGGATACAGGTAGTAGAAATACTAAGGTTCTGTTCTGGCTACATGTGGTAGAGATACTAAGGTACTGTTCTGGCTACAGGTGGTAGAGATAGGATACAGGTAGTAGAAATACTAAGGTTCTGTTCTGGCTACAGGTGGTAGAGATAGGATACAGGTAGTAGAAATACTAAGGTTCTGTTCTGGCTACAGATGGTAGAGATACTAAGGTACTGTTCTGGCTACAGGTGGTAGAGATAGGATACAGGTAGTAGAAATACTAAGGTTCTGTTCTGGCTACAGGTGGTAGAGATACTAAGGTACTGTTCTGGCTACAGGTGGTAGAGACAGGATACAGGTAGTAGAAATACTAAGGTTCTGTTCTGGCTACAGGTGGTAGAGATACTAAGGTACTGTTCTGGCTACAGGTGGTAGAAATACTAAGGTACTGTTCTGGCTACAGGTGGTAGAGATACTAAGGTTCTGTTCTGGCTACAGGTGGTAGAGATACTAAGGTTCTGTTCTGGCTACAGGTGGTAGAGATACTAAGGTACTGTTCTGGCTACAGGTGGTAGAGATAGGATACAGGTAGTAGAAATACTAAGGTTCTGTTCTGGCTACAGGTGGTAGAGATAGGATACAGGTAGTAGAAATACTAAGGTTCTGTTCTGGCTACAGGTGGTAGAGATACTAAGGTACTGTTCTGGCTACAGGTGGTAGAGATAGGATACAGGTAGTAGAAATACTAAGGTTCTGTTCTGGCTACAGGTGGTAGAGATAGGATACAGGTAGTAGAAATACTAAGGTTCTGTTCTGGCTACAGGTGGTAGAGATACTAAGGTACTGTTCTGGCTACAGGTGGTAGAGATAGGATACAGGTAGTAGAAATACTAAGGTTCTGTTCTGGCTACAGGTGGTAGAGATACTAAGGTACTGTTCTGGCTACAGGTGGTAGAGACAGGATACAGGTAGTAGAGATACTAAGGTTCTGTTCTGGCTACAGGTGGTAGAGATAGGATACCAGGTAGTAGAAATGCTAAGGTTCTGTTCTGGCTACAGGTGGTAGAGATACTAAGGTACTGTTCTGGCTACAGGTGGTAGAGATACTAAGGTACTGTTCTGGCTACAGGTGGTAGAGATACTAAGGTACTGTTCTGGCTACAGGTGGTAGAGATAGTAAGGTCTGGCTATATTTGGTAGAGATACTAAGGTACTGTTCTGGCTACAGGTGGTAGAGATACTAAGGTCGGGCTACAGGTGGTAGAGATACTAAGGTACTGTTCTGGCTACAGGTGGTAGAGATAATAAGGTACTGTTCTGGCTACAGGTGGTAGAGATACTAAGGTACTGTTCTGGCTACAGGTGGTAGAGATACTAAGGTACTGTTCTGGCTACAGGTGGTAGAGATACTAAGGTCGGGCTACAGGTGGTAGAGATACTAAGGTACTGTTCTGGCTACAGGTAGTAGAGATAGTAAGGTTCTGATCTGGCTACAGGATACAGGTGGTAGAGATACTAAGGTACTGTTCTGGTTACAAGTGGTAGAGATACTAAGGTACTGTTCTGGCTACAGGTGGTAGAGATACTAAGGTCGGGCTACAGGTGGTAGAGATACTAAGGTACTGTTCTCGCTACAGGTGGTAGAGATAGTAAGGTGCTGTTCTGTCTACAGGTGGTAGAGATAGTAAGGTACTCTTCTGGCTACAGGTGATAGAGATAGTAAGGTACTCTTCTGGCTACAGGTGATAGAGATAGTAAGGTACTCTTCTGGCTACAAGTGGTAGAGATACTAAGGTACTGTTCTGGCTACAGGTGGTAGAGATAGTAAGGTGCTGTTCTGGCTACAGGTGGTAGAGATAGTAAGGTACTCTTCTGGCTACAGGTGATAGAGATACTAAGGTACTGTTCTGGCTACAGGTGGTAGAGATAGTAAGGTCTGGCTACAGGTGGTAGAGATACTAAGGTACTGTTCTGGGTACAGGTGGTAGAAATACTAAAGTACTGTTCTGGCTACAGGTGGTAGAGATACTTAGGTACTGTTCTGGCTACAGGTGGTAGAGATACTAAAGTACTGTTCTGGCTACAGGTGGTAGAGATACTAAGGTACTGTTCTGGCTACAGGTGGTAGAAATACTAAAGTACTGTTCTGGGTACAGGTGGTAGAGATACTTAGGTACTGTTCTGGCTACAGGTGGTAGAGATAGTAAGGTCTGGCTACAGGTGGTAGAGATACTAAGGTACTGTTCTGGATACAGGTGGTAGAAATAATAAGGTACTGTTCTGGATACAGGTGGCAGAGATACTTAGGTACTGTTCTGGCTACAGGTAGTAGAAATTGTAAGGTTTGGCTATAGGTGGTAGAGATACTAAGGTACTGTTCTGGCTACAGGTGGTAGAAATTGTAAGATACTGTTCTGGCTACAGGTGGTAGAGATACTTAGGTACTGTTCTGGCTACAGGTAGTAGAAATTGTAAGGTTTGGCTATAGGTGGTAGAGATACTAAGGTACTGTTCTGGGTACAGGTAGTAGAAATTGTAAGGTCTGGCTATAGGTGGTAGAGATACTAAGGTACTGTTCTGGGTACAGGTAGTAGAAATTGTAAGGTCTGGCTATAGGTGGTAGAGACAGTACGATCTGGCTACAGGTGCTAGAGATAGTAAGGTCTGGCTACAGGTGGCAGAGACACTAAGGTACTGTTCTGGCTACAGGTGGTAGAGATACGATGGTACTGTTCTGGCTACAGGTGGTAGAGATACTAAGGTACTGTTCTGGCTACAGGTGGTAGAGATACGATGGTACTGGTCTGCCTACATGTGGTAGAGATACTAAGGTACTGTTCTGGCTACAGGTGGTAGAGATAGTAAGGTCTGGCTACAGGTGGTAGAAATACTAATGTACTGTTCTGGCAACAGGTGGTAGAGATACTGTTCTGGCTACAGGTTGTAGAGTTAGTAAGGTCTGGCTACAGGTGGTAGAGATACTAAGGCACTGTTCTGGCTACAGGTGGTAGAGATACTAAGGTACTGTTCTGGCTACAGGTGGTAGAAATACTAAGGTACTGTTCTGGCTACAGGTGGTAGAAACACTAAGGTACTGTTCTGGCTACAGGTGGTAGAAACACTAAGGTACTGTTCTGGCTACAGGTGGTAGAGATACGATGGTACTGTTCTGGCAACAGGTGGTAGAGATACTAAGGCACTGTTCTGGCTACAGGTTGTAGAGATACTAAGGTACTGTTCTGTCTACAGGAGGTAGAAATACTAAGGTACTGTTCTGGCTACAGGTGGTAGAGATACTAAGGTACTGTTCTGGCAACAGGTGGTAGAGATACTAAGGCACTGTTCTGGCTACAGGTGGTAGAGATACTAAGGTACTGTTCTGTCTACAGGTGGTAGAGATAGTAAGGTCTGGCTACAGGTGGTAGAAATACTAATGTACTGTTCTGGCAACAGGTGGTAGAGATACTGTTCTGGCTACAGGTTGTAGAGATAGTAAGGTCTGGCTACAGGTGGTAGAAATACTAAGGTACTGTTCTGGCTACAGGTGGTAGAAATACTAAGGTACTGTTCTGATTACAGGTGGTAGAAATACTAAGGTACTGTTCTGGCTGCAGGTGGTAGAGATACTAAGGCACTGTTCTGGCTACAGGTGGTAGAGATACTAAGGTACTGTTCTGGCAACAGGTGGTAGAGATACTGTTCTGGCTACAGGTTGTAGAGATAGTAAGGTCTGGCTACAGGTGGTAGAGATACTAAGGTACTGTTCTGGCTACAGGTGGTAGAGATAGGATACAGGTAGTAGAGATACTAAGGTTCTGTTCTGGCTACAGGTGGTAGAGATAGGATACAGGTAGTAGAAATACTAAGGTACTGTTCTGGCTACAGGTGGTAGAAATACTAAGGTACTGTTCTGGCTACAGGTGGTAGAGATAGGATACAGGTAGTAGAGATAGGATACAGGTAGTAGAAATACTAAGGTACTGTTCTGGCTACAGGTGGTAGAAATACTAAGGTACTGTTCTGGCTACAGGTGGTAGAGATAGTCATGTCTGGCTACAAGTGGTAGAGATAGTAAGGTCTGGCTACAGTTTGTAGAGATAGTCATGTCTGGCTACAGTTTGTAGAGATACTAAGGCACTGTTCTGGCTACAGGTGGTAGAAATACTAAGGTACTGTTCTGGCTACAGGTGGTAGAGATAGTCATGTCTGGCTACAAGTGGTAGAGATAGTAAGGTCTGGCTACAGTTTGTAGAGATAGTCATGTCTGGCTACAGTTTGTAGAGATACTAAGGCACTGTTCTGGCTACAGGTGGTAGAAATACTAAGGTACTGTTCTGGCTACAGTTGGTAGAGATACTAAGGTACTGTTCTGGCTACAGGTAGTAGAGATAGTCATGTCTGGCTACAGGTGGTAGAGATACTAAGGTCTGGCTATAGGTGGTAGAGATTCTAAGGTACTGTTCTGGCTTCAGGTGGTAGGGATACTAAGGTACTGTTCTGGCTACAGGTGGTAGAGATAGTCATGTCTGGCTACAGGTGGTAGAGATTCTAAGGTACTGTTCTGGCTACAGGTGGTAGAGATACTAAGGTCTGGCTATAGGTGGTAGAGATACTAAGGTACTGTTTTGGCAACAGGTGGTAGAGATAGTCTGTTCTGGCTACAGGTGGTAGAGATACTAAGGTACTGTTCTGGCTAAAGGTTGTAGAGATAGTACGGTCTGGCTACAGGTGGTAGAAATACTAAGGTACTGTTCTGGCTACAGGTTGTAGAGATAGTACGGTCTGGCTACAGGTGGTAGAAATACTAAGGTACTGTTCTGGCTTCAGGTGGTAGAGATACTTAGGTACTGTTCTGGCTACAGGTAGTAGAAATTGTAAGGTCTGGCTATAGGTGGTAGAGAAAGTAAGGTCTGGCTACAGGTGGTAGAGATACTAAGGTACTGTTCTGGGTACAGGTAGTAGAAATTGTAAGGTCTGGCTATAGGTGGTAGAGACAGTACGATCTGGCTCCAGGTGGTAGAGATTGTAAGGTCTGGCTACAGGTGGCAGAGATACTAAGGTACTGTTCTGGCTACAGGTGGTAGAGATAGTAAGGTCTGCCTACATGTGGTAGAGACACTAAGGTACTGTTCTGGCTACAGGTGGTAGAGATACTAAGGTACTGTTCTGGCTACAGGTGGTAGAGATACTAAGGTACTGTTCTGGCTACAGGTGGTAGAGATACTAAGGTACTGTTCTGGCTACAGGTACTAGAAATTGTAAGGTCTGTCTATAAGTGGTAGAGAATCTAAGGTACTGTTCTGGCTACAGGTGGTAGAGATACTAAGGTACTGTTCTGGCTACAGGTGGTAGAGGCAGTTTTATAGTCAAATTTTAATGTGGTCTGGGTGCTTTGCTCATTCTCGTAACAGTAATTAAATGTGTGTGACGGACTTTTCAAGGAGTAGGTCGGTTGCCCCTAACCACTTATATAGTGTCAGACATTTTGTCATCACCCCTTTGGTTAAGGATTTGAGGCTATTGGTAATCTGATGCTAATTCTGTCCTCAATGTCTACTCCCAGCCTTTTGACCACGTCTCTGACCAGGTGTCCGACCAGGTGTATACATCATGCTGTGTGTGTATTAAGGGTTTATTCTAATCAACATTACTTTTTGGTTGTCAAGATTATTATCAACATTAGCTATGGGTTGGCCAGATTCTAATCAACATTATCTTTCGGTTGGCCAGATTCTAATCAACATTATCTTTCGGTTGGCCAGATTAGAGTCAACATTAGCTATGGGTTGGCCAGATTAGAGTCAACATTAGCTATGGGTTGGCCAGATTCTAATCAACATTATCTTTCGGTTGGCCAGATTCTAATCAACATTATCTTTCGGTTGGCCAGATTAGAGTCAACATTAGCTATGGGTTGTCCAGATTAGAGTCAACATTAGCTATGGGTTGGCCAGATTAGAGTCAACATTAGCTATGGGTTTGCCAGATTAGAGTCAACATTAGCTATGGGTTGGCCAGATTCTAATCAACAGTATCTTTCGGTTGGCCAGATTCTAATCAACATTATCTTTCGGTTGGCCAGATTAGAATCAACATTAGCTATGGGTTGTCCAGATTAGAGTCAACATTAGCTATGGGTTGTCCAGATTAGAGTCAACATTAGCTATGGGTTGTCCAGATTAGAGTCAACATTAGCTATGGGTTGGCCAGATTAGAGTCAACATTAGCTATGGGTTGGCCAGATTCTAATCAACATTAGCTATGGGTTGGCCAGATTAGAGTCAACATTAGGTATTGGCTTGGCCAGTTTATAGTCAACATTAGCTATGGGTTGGCCAAGTTATAGTCAACATTAGCTATGGGTTGGCCTGATTAGAGTCAACATTAGCTATGGGTTGGCCAGGTTATAGTCAACATTAGCTATTGGTTGGCCAGGTTATAGTCAACATTAGCTATGGATTTGCTATTTTGTAATTATATTTTAAAGGGGAAGTCTGTATTTGAAAAAATAACAAAGCTGACATCACGTTACTGATTTGGTAAACAGCTGAGGGATGGGGCTGGAGATATGTTATCACTCTCATGTTCATAGACAGAGCTATGGATGCAAGGACTGACAGTCCATGATACCACAACAACAAGCTATGGATGCAAGGACTGACAGTCCATGATACCACAACAACAAGCTATGGATGCAAGGACTGACAGTCCATGATACCACAACAACAAGCTATGGATGCAAGGACTGACAGTCCATGATACCACAACAACAAGCTATGGATGCAAGGACTGACAGTCCATGATACATCCGGTTCCGGTTGGAGCGAGCGGTCGCATCTACACTTCGGTCCGCAGGTAGTATAACTTTTCATTACATTTCATTACATTTCGTTATAGTACAACGGTTTGATTTGTCTTATCTTAGCAATTTCTTCTTAGCTAGCTACATAGCCGTCTTTGTATCAACGACAATTGCATATTATCGTATTTCGTCGTCCTAACGTATCTGCCCAGCAGCTAGCTAAGCAGCTAGCTAACATCCACTGTCCACTAGCACTGTAGAAACTATTACACTCAACTGAACGACTCGATTAGCGTAGTGTCAGCTAGCTACATAGTTGTCTTCGCTGTCTTCGTATCCAAGATAATTGTGCAGTTTAGAGTGTGTAGACTTAGAGTGATTATCTTAATTTACCGAGGTTAGCTAGCCAGCTATTTGTCGTCCTTAACGTAGGAAATGCTGCTAGCTAGCTAGCCAACAGCTAGCCAACCTCTACCGAATTGAACTCCAACTACCCGGTCAACATTCCGCGTCGCTCCACAGGTAGTATCACATTTTTCATTTCACTTCATTACAGTACAACGGTTTGATTTGTTTGATCGTAGCTAGCCAGCTACATAGCCGTCTTTGTATCTAAGACAATTGTGTAGTCTAGAGCGATTTTCTAGGTTAGCTGGCCAGCTATTGTCGTTCTTTCAACGTAGCTAGCCAGCTAGCCCCCGAATAGCAGCACTGTAGTAACTATTACAGTACAACGGTTTGTTTTGTTTGATCGTAGCTAGCTAGCTACATAGCCGTCTTTGTATCTAAGACAATTGTGTAGCCTAGAGCGATTTTCTAGGTTAGCTGGCCAGCTATTGTCGTTCTCTTAACGTAGCTAGCCAGCTAGCCCCCGAATAGCAGCACTGTAGTAACTATTACAGTACAACGGTTTGTTTTGTTTGATCGTAGCTAGCTAGCTACATAGCCGTCTTTGTATCTAAGTCAATTGTTTAGCCTAGAGCGATTTTCTAGGTTAGCTACATCGCAGCCACTACCAGCTAGCCTACTCCAGCAGTACTGTATCATTTCAATCATTTTAGTCTATAAGATTCTTGCTACGTAAGCTTAACTTTCTGAACATTCGAGACGTGTAGTCCACTTGTCATTCCAATCTCCTTTGCATTAGCGTAGCCTCTTCTGTACCCTGTCAACTATGTGTCTATCTATCCCTGTTCTCTCCTCTCTGCACAGACCATACAAACGCTCCACACCGCGTGGCCGCGGCCACCCTAATCTGGTGGTCCCAGTGCGCACGACCCATGTGGAGTTCCTGGTCTCCGGTAGCCTCTGGAACTGCCGATCTGCGGCCAACAAGGCAGAGTTCATCTCAGCCTATGCCTCCCTCCAGTCCCTCGACTTCCTGGCACTGACGGAAACATGGATCACCACAGATAACACTGCTACTCCTACTGCTCTCTCTTCGTCCGCCCACGTGTTCCCGCACACCCCGAGAGCTTCTGGTCAGCGGGGTGGTGGCACCGGGATCCTCATCTCTCCCAAGTGGTCATTCTCTCTCTCTCCCCTTACCCATCTATCTATCGCCTCCTTTGAATTCCATGCTGTCACAGTTACCAGCCCTTTCAAGCTTAACATCCTTATCATTTATCGCCCTCCAGGTTCCCTCGGAGAGTTCATCAATGAGCTTGATGCCTTGATAAGCTCCTTTCCTGAGGACGGCTCACCTCTCACAGTCCTGGGCGACTTTAACCTCCCCACGTCTACCTTTGACTCATTCCTCTCTGCCTCCTTCTTTCCACTCCTCTCCTCTTTTGACCTCACCCTCTCACCTTCCCCCCCTACTCACAAGGCAAGCAATACGCTCGACCTCATCTTTACTAGATGCTGTTCTTCCACTAACCTCATTGCAACTCCCCTCCAAGTCTCCGACCACTACCTTGTATCCTTTTCCCTCTCGCTCTCATCCAACACTTCCCACACTGCCCCTACTCGGATGGTATCGCGCCGTCCCAACCTTCGCTCTCTCTCCCCCGCTACTCTCTCCTCTTCCATCCTATCATCTCTTCCCTCTGCTCATACCTTCTCCAACCTTTCTCCTGAGTCTGCCTCCTCAACCCTCCTCTCTTCCCTTTCTGCATCCTTTGACTCTCTATGTCCCCTATCCTCCAGGCCGGCTCGGTCCTCCCCTCCCGCTCCGTGGCTCGATGACTCATTGCGAGCTCACAGAACAGAGCTCCGGGCAGCCGAGCGGAAATGGAGGAAAACTCGCCTCCCTGCGGACCTGGCATCCTTTCACTCCCTCCTCTCTACATTTTCCTCCTCTGTCTCTGCTGCTAAAGCCACTTTCTACCACTCTAAATTCCAAGCATCTGCCTCTAACCCTAGGAAGCTCTTTGCCACCTTCTCCTCCCTCCTGAATCCTCCTCCCCCCCCCCCTCCTCCCTCTCTGCAGATGACTTCGTCAACCATTTTGAAAAGAAGGTCGACGACATCCGATCCTCGTTTGCTAAGTCAAACGACACCGCTGGTTCTGCTCACACTGCCCTACCCTGTGCTCTGACCTCTTTCTCCCCTCTCTCTCCAGATGAAATCTCGCTTCTTGTGACGGCCGGCCGCCCAACAACCTGCCCGCTTGACCCTATCCCCTCCTCTCTTCTCCAGACCATTTCCGGGGACCGTCTCCTTACCTCACCTCGCTCATCAACTCATCCCTGACCGCTGGCTACGTCCCTTCCGTCTTCAAGAGAGCGAGAGTTGCACCCCTTCTGAAAAAACCTACACTCGATCCCTCCGATGTCAACAACTACAGACCAGTATCCCTTCTTTCTTTTCTCTCCAAAACTCTTGAACGTGCCGTCCTTGGCCAGCTCTCCCACTATCTCTCTCAGAATGACCTTCTTGATCCAAATCAGTCAGGTTTCAAGACTAGTCATTCAACTGAGACTGCTCTTCTCTGTATCACGGAGGCGCTCCGCACTGCTAAAGCTAACTCTCTCTCCTCTGCTCTCATCCTTCTAGACCTATCGGCTGCCTTCGATACTGTGAACCATCAGATCCTCCTCTCCACCCTCTCCGAGTTGGGCATCTCCGGCGCGGCCCACGCTTGGATTGCGTCCTACCTGACAGGTCGCTCCTACCAGGTGGCGTGGCGAGAATCTGTCTCCTCGCCACGCGCTCTCACCACTGGTGTCCCCCAGGGCTCTGTTCTAGGCCCTCTCCTATTCTCGCTATACACCAAGTCACTTGGCTCTGTCATAACCTCACATGGTCTCTCCTATCATTGCTATGCAGACGACACACAATTAATCTTCTCCTTTCCCCCTTCTGATGACCAGGTGGCGAATCGCATCTCTGCATGTCTGGCAGACATATCAGTGTGGATGACGGATCACCACCTCAAGCTGAACCTCGGCAAGACGGAGCTGCTCTTCCTCCCGGGGAAGGACTGCCCGTTCCATGATCTCGCCATCACGGTTGACAACTCCATTGTGTCCTCCTCCCAGAGCGCTAAGAACCTTGGCGTGATCCTGGACAACACCCTGTCGTTCTCAACCAACATCATGGCGGTGGCCCGTTCCTGTAGGTTCATGCTCTACAACATCCGCAGAGTACGACCCTGCCTCACACAGGAAGCGGCGCAGGTCCTAATCCAGGCACTTGTCATCTCCCGTCTGGATTACTGCAACTCGCTGTTGGCTGGGCTCCCTGCCTGTGCCATTAAACCCCTACAACTCATCCAGAACGCCGCAGCCCGTCTGGTGTTCAACCTTCCCAAGTTCTCTCACGTCACCCCGCTCCTCCGCTCTCTCCACTGGCTTCCAGTTGAAGCTCGCATCCGCTACAAGACCATGGTGCTTGCCTACGGAGCTGTGAGGGGAACGGCACCGCAGTACCTCCAGGCTCTGATCAGGCCCTACACCCAAGCAAGGGCACTGCGTTCATCCACCTCTGGCCTGCTCGCCTCCCTACCATTGAGGAAGTACAGTTCCCGCTCAGCCCAGTCAAAACTGTTCGCTGCTCTGGCCCCCCAATGGTGGAACAAACTCCCTCACGACGCCAGGACAGCGGAGTCAATCACCACCTTCCGGAGACACCTGAAACCCCACCTCTTCAAGGAATACCTAGGATAAGATAAGTAATCCTTCTCACCACCCCCCTTAATGATTTAGATGCACTATTGTAAAGTGGCTGTTCCACTGGATGTCAGAAGGTGAATTCACCAATTTGTAAGTCGCTCTGGATAAGAGCGTCTGCTAAATGACTTAAATGTTAAATGTAAATGTAAATACCACAACAACAAGCTATGGATGCAAGGACTGACAGTCCATGATACCACAACAACAAGCTATGGATGCAAGGTGTAACCATAGATGATGCAATGGTTATAGCTTTAACCATCTTTTGAGGCTGTACAGTGTTTGTTTACAATTACGTTTTTTTATTAAAGATTCAGGATAAATAAGATTAGAGGCTTTTTAAATCCGTATTGTGGAAGTTCAGCATTACAGTGTGATTGAAATTTAAAGACAATGTTCCCGCGTCAGCAGAGACTGTAATCTCAATCTGAAACTACCTTTACATTTCTAATTTGTAACCTGTAACTCTTCAGCGACGGACCCCTAAAAAGCAACTAATCCCTTTGGAATTGACTTGTTGTAGCATCGTTATGGTCAGAAACATGTATTTGACTGTTAAAAAAAATACCACAAAATGCAAGTAGGATAGTTTTGGTCATAAAGTCTCTCATCTAAGATGTCGTTTGGAATTTCAGTGAGTCACAATATGGAAATGAAGATTGGGTTTGGATTACAATTTTGTCAATAAATCACGCCCCTTTTTGCCCAGCTCCACGTGCAAATCGCCCTCCGCCATCTTCGCTTCCCTCCATCGAATGTGCCTCCGTTGTGCCATCGCTTCCAAAACGCTTTTCAGAGTATCATGGGCACTATACAGATTGACCTTGCCTCCAAAGTTCATGCCATGCCCTGCCGAAGGACCCTAGTATGCGGAATAGGTGATTGGAGTTCGTCGGTCCCCAAGTCAGCAACAGTAACGCTAGCTTGTGGTGTAGCTTGGTGTACAATGACCAGTGGTTGCGAGTATAACCAGATAAACTGGAATATAATGACCTCTCTGGTATATTTTACCTAACGATGTTCAATAAAGTTATTGCTGGGTGTGTAGGTAGAAATCTTTTGATGAAGTGAGCCAGACTAGCAAACGGTAGCTAGCGAGGCAGGCTAGCTAACATTTTAAGCTATCGTTAACTAGCTACCTTATTACAATTTTATTAGGTCATAGTCAATACAAGTTTATTGTGTATTGTCTGCAGGCTGCTAGTCATGTAACGTTATAATTTGATAATGTTACCAAGCCAGGTTAGATAGACACAGGCTAGCTAACATTAGCCTACAAGTACAATTTGCAAGTTATTTTGTAGCTTGTATTCTGTATTGTCTAGAGCAAAACTAAATAATGTATACATGTCACACCCTGAACATAGAGAGCCTTTGTTTCTTATTGGTGTAGTAGGTCAGGGTGTGACTGGGGGGTATTCTAATTTATTATTTCTACGTGGGGTTCTAATTTATTATTTCTATGTTGGTGATTTGTATGATTCCCAATTAGAGGCAGCTGGTAATCGTTGTCTCTAATCATATTTAGGTGGCATTTCTCCCACCTGTGTTTGTGGGATATTGTTTTGTGATTTGTGCATGTGCACCATGTAGGCAATTTCCTTGTTAGTTTATTGATTTATTGTTTTTGCTAAATTTCACTTTATTAAATAATTATGTGGAACTCAACATCCACTGCGCCTTGATCTGTCTCTCCACACATACGCAACAGAATGTCTCACCAACAGAGGACAAAGCAGCGTGAAAAGGAGGTAAGGAAGTTTTGGACTTGGGAGGACATGAGAGGACACGAGACCCTTCCTTGGCGGGAGTCGCCAAAGAGCATGGAAGGACAGTGACGACACCAGGGACCAAGGCCACAGAAATCCCAATAATGTATTTTTTGGGGGGGGGGCATGGAGCTGTCGGCGGAGCCGAGGAGTGAACCAGAGCCAGTCTGGGAGAAGTGTGAGAAACTGGAGGAGAGTGAATGGAGTGAGACAGAGACCGTCAGTGAGTGGATGGAGGTATTGGAGGAGAAAGAACGGAGAGAATTGTTGAGTTGGTGGAGGATGCACAACATTAGCCCTAAGGAGCGTGTTATCAGTTTAATGCCACCTGAGTCAGCTCTCCGTACTCGTCCTGAGGAGCGTGCTATCAGTCTGGTCAAATCTGTGCTGGCTCCACTCACCAGGTCTCCAGTGCGCCTCCACTGCCCAGTACGTCCTGTGCCAGCTCCTCACACTCACCGTGCGAAGTGTGTCATCGTTCCGGTACAATTGATGCCAGCTATACGCACCAGGTCTCCAGTGCGCCTTCACAGCTCAGTACGTCCTGTGCCAGCTCCTTGCACTTGTCGTGCGAAGTGTGTCATCGTTCCGGTACAATTGATGCTGACTATACGCACCTGGCCTCCAGTGTGCCTTCACAGCCCAGTACGTCCTGTGCCAGCTCCTTGCACTTATTAGTGCAAAGTGTATCATTGTTCCAGTACAGTTGATGCCAGCTGTACGCACCAGGCCTCCAGTGAGCCTTCCCATTCCAGGACGTCCTGTGCCAGCTTCTCGCACCCACCCTGAAGTGCGTGTTACCTGTCTGGTGCCATCTGTGCCGGCTCCACGCACCAGGCCTCCAGTTCGCTCCCAAGTCCAGAGATTCTGGCGATGGTTCTCAGTCCAGAGCTTCCAGCGACGGTTCCCAGTCCAGAGCTTCCAGCGACGGTTCCCAGTCCAGAGCTTCCGTTGACGGTCCCCAGTCCAGAGCTTCCGTTGACGGTCCTCAGTCCAGAGCTTCCGGCGACGGCCCCCAGTCCGGAGCTTCCGGCGACGGTCCACAGTCCGGAACCTCCTGCGCCGGTCCACAGTCCGTAACCTCCTGCGCCGGTCCACAGTCCGGAACCTCCTGCGACGGACCACAGTCCGGAACCTCCTGCGCCGGTCCACAGTCCGGAACCTCCTGCGACGGTCCACAGTCCGGAACCTCCTGCGACGGTCCACAGTCCGGAACCTCCTGCGACGGTCCACAGTCCGTAACCTCCTGCGACGGTCCACAGTCCGGAACCTCCTGCGACGGTCCACAGTCCGTAACCTCCTGCGACGGTCCACAGTCCGGAACCTCCTGCGATGGCCCCCAGTCCGGAGCTTCCGGCGACGGTCCACAGTCCGGAACCTCCTGCGCCGGTCCACAGTCCGGAACCTCCTACGCAGGTCCACAGTCCGTAACCTCCTACGCCGGTCCACAGTCCGGAACCTCCTGCGACGGACCACAGTCCAGGCACGGCGTCCAGTCCTGCTCCATGACCGGAACCTTCCTCAGCGCCGGTGACCAGTCCAGGCACGGCGATCAACCCAGCTCCAGGGCCGGAGCCCTTCTCTCCGCCGATGCCCAGTACGGGCACGTCGTTCAGCCCAGCGCCATGGTCGGTTCCGGGATCTGGGGGGGGGAGTTACGACCCGCACCGGAGCCGCCACCGACACTAATCACCCCCCTTACCCTCCCCATTTGGTTTCAGGATTTGCGGCCGGAGTCCGCACCTTTGGGGGGTACTGTCACGCCCTGACCATAGAGAGCCTTTGTTACTCTATGGTGTACTAGGTCAGGGCGTGACTGGGGGTATTCTAGTTTATTATATCTATATATCTATATATTATAAATACAAATTGAGTGTATGGAAACTTCTGCCCCAATGGGAATGTGATGAAAGCTGAAATAAAGCTGAAATAAATCATTCTCTCTACTATTATTCTGACATTTCACATTCTGAAAATAAAGTGGTGATCCTAACTGACCTAAGACATGGGATCTTTACTAGGATTAAATGTTAGGAATTGTGAAAAACTGAGTTTAAATGTATTCGGCTAAGGTGTATGTAAACTTCCCGGCTTCAACTGTAGAAGACCAGCAAGGGGACCATCAGCATCATGTCCTCGCTGTGAGCGAGAAATAGTAACAGGAAGGACACTTGAATTAGATTGGAGACATTTGACCTGTCCCAATTCACCTTCGTAACCTAGCCTGGTGGAACCAAACGGATCGTTGTGTTCACTTTATGATACAGTACCTGAAGTGAAATAGAAAGGTGAACGTAGCGATCCGGTTGGTTACACCAGGCTAGGTTCCGAAGGTGAATTGGGACAGGTCAAATGTCTCCAATGGTCACAACTATGTAATCAGTCCTGTGTATGTGTGTTTGTGTGTGACCGACCAGTATCTTTGTTGAGGGACCAGGAGCTGATCTTCGTTGCCATGCCAATGGGGCGCTGGCAAAGACATGCCCTCCAGCCTCATAGTATATGTTTGTATGTCAGATTTCACCAATCCTATCTGCCATTGGTACTAGAACAGTGACTATGCATGTGTGTTTACAGATGCATCTATGTAGCCAACACTAGGAGACTTGCCCGTCGCAAGATCCACTGGTTGTTGCTTATTTATAAAACCCTCTTAGGCCTCACTCCCCCCTATCTGAGATATCTACTGCAGCCCTCATCTTCCAAATGCAACACCCGTTCTGATAGTCACATTCTCCTAAAAGTTCCCAGAGCACACACATCCCTGGGTCGCTCCTCTTTTCAGTTCGCTGCAGCTAGTGACTGGAACTAGCTGCAACAAACACTCAAACTAGACAGTTTTATCTCCATCTCTTCATTCAATGACTCAATCACGGGACACTCTTACTGACAGTTGTGGCTGCTTTATGTGATGTATTGTTGTCTCTACCTTCTTGCCCTTTGTGCTCTTGTCTGTGCCCAATAATGTTTGTACCATGTTGTGCTGCTGCCATGCTGTGTTGTCATGTGTTGCTGCCTTGCTATGTTGTTGTCTTAGGTCTCTCTTTATGTACTGTTGCGTTGTCTTTGGTTGTGATGTGTGTTTTTGGCCGATATTTATATTGTTTATTTTTATTTTTTTAATCTCAGGCCCCCCGTCCCCACAGGAGGCCTTATGCCTTTTGGTAGGCCGTCATTGTAAATAATAATTTGTTCTTAACTGACCAGTTAAATAGAGGATAAATAAACAAAAAATACATATATTTTAACAAATGCGTCCTGACCGACAGACAGGCTTGATACTGACGTCTCTGAATGGCACACTCAACCCATGAACAAAGTGGGACTGAGGGTGATACAATAATATCATGTAATACTGATAATACACTACAGCACAAATGTCTAAGTAATAGCAACACCCTTTTCATTCCATCGTGTCACTGAGGAACTCTGCCTCAACTCTGCCTATTTCTACAGACGGAGAGATCTGTAGACTGCTTTTGACTCGGTAGTTTTGATGGGGAGACCGTAATTGGGTAGGTTTTATCTGGCCATTTCAAACTTCAACACATTTGTGTGTGAGATATTCCAAACTACTATTGGTAATAGTGGAGGGGAAAAGAATGTAAACACAGTTTATGCACATTTTGTTTATTTGGCCAGACAGTTTACCCAGCTTTTGTGGAAAAATAAATGTATATATGTATTTATTATGGATCTCCATTAGTTCCTGCTAGGTCAGCAGCTACTCTTCCTGGGGTTTATTATGGATCCCCACGAGTTCCTGCTAAGGCAGCAGATACTCTTCCTGGAGTTTATTATGGATCCCCATTAGTTCCTGCCAAGGCAGCAGCTACTCTTCCTGGGGTTTATTATGGATCCCCATTAGCTCCTGCCAAGGCAGCAGCTACTCTTCCTGGGGTTTATTATGGATCACCATTAGTTCCTGCCAAGGCAGAAGCTACTCTTTCTGGGGTTTATTATGGATCCCCATTAGTTCCTGCCAAGGCAGCAGCTACTCTTTCTGGCTTTTATTATGGATCCCCATTAGTTCCTGCCAAGGCAGCAGCTACTCTTCCTGGGGTTTGTTATGGATCCCCATTAGTTCCTGCCAAGGCAGCAGCTACTCTTACTGGGGTCCGGCAAAATTAAGACTGTTATACAATTATTTTAACATTACAATACATTCATTACAGAATTCACAAAACACGAAGTGTGTGCCCTCAGGCCCATAATCCACCACCACATATATACAACGCAAGATCCATCTGTACTTGTGCACTACAGTGCATATGTTATCATGTGTCTGTGCCTATGTTTGTGTTGCTTCACAGTCCCCACTGTTCCATAATGTGTATTTTTACCTGCTTTTTAAATCTGATCCTACTGCTGCATCAGTTACCTGATGTGGAATAGAGTTCCATGTAGTCATGGCTCTATGTAGTACTGTGCACCTTTCATAGTCTGTTCTGGACTTGGGGACTGTGAAGAGACCTCTTGTGGCATGTCTTCTGGGGTATGCATGGGTGTCCGAGCTTTGTGCTACTATTTTAAACAGACACCTCGGTACCTTCAGCTTGTCAACATCTCTTACAAAAACAAGTAATGAGGAAGTCAATCTCACTTCCACTTTGAGACATGAGAGACTGACATGCTTGTCATTAATATTAGCTCTCCGTGTCCTATTTAAGGGCCTGCCGTGCTGCCCTGTTCTGTGCCAACTGCAATTTTCCCAAGTCCCTCTTTGTGGCACCTGACCACAGGACTGAACAGTAGTCCAGGTGCGACAAAACCAGAGCCTGTGGGAACTGCCTCTTTGATAGTGTTGTTAAGAAGGTAGAAGGTAGAGCAGCAATTTATTATGGACAGACTTCTCCCCATCTTAGCTACTGTTGTATCTAAATGTTTTGACCATGAGAGTTTACAATACAGAGTTACTCCAAGCAGTTTAGTCACCTCAACTTGCTCAATTTCCACATTATTCATTACGCTGATCCTCAACACAGGGGCCCCTCAGGGGAGTGTGGTCAGTCCCCTCCTGTACTCCCTGTTCACTCAAGACTGCACGGCCAGGTACGACTCCAACACCATCATTAAGTTTTCCAATGACACAACAGAGGTAGGCCTGATCACCGACAATGACGAGAAAGCCTATAGGGAGGAGGTCAGAGTCCTGGCTGTGTGGTGCCAGGACAATAACCTCTCCCTCAACGTGATCGAGACAAAGTAGATGATTATGGACTACAGGAAAAAGAGGACCGAGCAGGCCCCCATTCTCATCAACGGGGCCGCAGTAGAGCTTGTTGAGAGATTCAAGTTCATTGGTGTCCACATCACCAATAAACTAACATGGTCCAAACACACCAAGACAGTCATGAAGAGAACACAAAAAAACCTATTCCCCCTCAGGAGAATGAAAAGATCTGGCATGGGTCCTCAGATCCTCAAAACATTCTACAGCTGCACCATCGAGAGCATCCTGACTGGTTGCATCACTGCCTGGTATGGCAACTTCTCGGCCTCTGACCACAAGGCATTACAGAGGGTACCGCGAATGGCCCAGTACATCACTGGGGCCAAGCTTCTGCCATCCAGGACCTCTATACCAGGCGATGTCAGAGGAAGGCCTTAAAAATTGTCAAAGACTCCAGCCATCCTAGTCATAGACTGTCCTCTCTGCTACTGCACGGCAAGCGGTACCGGAGCGCCAAGTCTAGGTCCAAGAAGTTTCTAAACAGCTTCTACCCCAAATCCATAAGACCCTGAACACCTAACACCTATTTGGCAATATCAGTGGGTTTTGTGATAAATGAGCCATCTGATTCAATATATGATGGAGCCGAGTTGGCTTTTTTCCCCCAAAATTTTATGTGCTCCAAAGCTTTTTACTATCATTCTTTATATCTTTATTTTATTATTATTATTATTATTTATTTATTAATTATTTATTATTATTAATTTTATTTTGTATTATTTTATTATTATGATTATTATTATACTTTATTTACCTTTATACTGTATATCTTTCTGTGAATGTATAATACATTATACATGTAGTTTAGCCACATGATTTCTTAATGTGCGTTTGCCAATCAGTTGGGCCAGACTTATAAGCCTCATCCCTTTCAACCATCATTTTTCAATTCCTCATCAATCCAAGGGGATTTAACAATTTTACAGTCATTCTTTTAACCTCTATGTGTCACGCCTTGGTCTTAGTATTTTGTGTTTTAGTTAATTAGTTGGTCAGGCCAGGGTGTGACATGGGTTTATTGTTTGTTGTAATTCTTAGTGGGGTTTTTTAGTTATTGGGATTGTGGCTGATTAGGGGTGTGTGTTGCATAGGTTTGGCTGCCTGAGGCGGTTCTCAATCAGAGTCAGGTGATTCTCGTTGTCTCTGATTGGGAACCGTATTTAGGTAGCCTGGGTTTCACTTTGTATTTCGTGGGTGATTGTTCCTGTCTCTGTGTTAGTTTTCGCCAGACAGGCTGTTTAGGTTTTTCACGTTCCGTTTGTTGTTTTTGTTAATTCATGTATCGTCATTTGTTCTATTAAAAACATGAGTAACCAACACGCTGCAGTTCGGTCCGACTCTCTTTCGACAAACGAAGAACGCCGTTACACTATGTGATCGGTGTCCCCCCCCCCTCCCGCATGCGGGACAGTTGAGCTAACGTAGGCTAATGTGATTAGCATGAGATTGTAAGTAACAAAAACAATTCCTGGGACGTAGACATATCTGATATGGACATAAAGCTTAAATTATTTTTAAGTCCAATTTACAGTAGCTATTACAGTGAAAGAATACCTGAAACTGTATTAATAAACCAATTAGGCACATATGGGCAAACTTAATACAACATTTTGAACATATGGTTCAATGGTTCATTGGATCAGTCTAAAACTTTGCACATGCACTGCTGCCATCTAGTGGCCAAACTCACATGCATCTGGGTTGGAATAATACATTATGTCCTTTCCCTTGCATTTCAAAGATGATGGTACAAAAAACAGCAGAAAAACATGTTTTTTTCTTTGTATTTTACCAGATCTAATGTGTCATTTTATCCTACATCAATTTCACATTTCCACAAATGTTTCCGTTCAAATGGTATCAAGAATATGCATATCCTTACTTCAGGACCTCAGCTACAGGCAGTTAGATTAGGGTATGTCATTTTAGGCTAAAATTGAAAAAATAAATGGTTGAATGCTTTTAATGGGTGCGTGCTTATTAGTAACTGGACTTAGCGATTTCATAAATGTGGCAATTGCCTGGTTGCTCCTCACTACACACCACAGACCAGCAAATATTATTTACATCATCAACATACTTATGAATCCTTACAAAACTTCTCGTAAGACCTCTTATACATTATTTTAGGCCCAGCCTTTTGGAACTTTTGGTTTTCCTAGATATGGCTATTATATTGTGATCACAGTGAAAGTATTGGGACTATAAAATGGTTAATTCCACATTGGAAGGTGTATCAATAGTCCAGTCACTACGAAGATACATGAGTTCATTCCTAACTCAGTTGCCTGAGAGGAAGGAAACCTCTCAGCGATTTCATCATGAGGCCAATGGTGACTTTAAAAACAGTTACAGAGTTTAATGGCTGTGATAGGAGAAGACTGAGGATGGATCAACAACATTGTAGTTACTCCACAATACTAAGTCGCAAAGTTCAAGGGGGCCGAATACTTTCGCAAGTCACTGTATATGTCCCAAATCCCACACATCACTGATTTCCACTCTTCACATTTTCATATGGGTTTGCTTGTCATCGGCAAGGACTAGGGAGTTTTTCATGATAAAAATAAATGGAAAAGAGCAAAGCACAGTCAAAATCCTAGAGGAAAATCTGGTTCATTCTGCTTTCCAACAGAAACTGTGAGACAAATTCCTCTTTCAGTAGGACAATAACCTAAAACACAATGCCAAATATACACTGTATTTCTTACCAATACGACATTGAATGTTCTTGAGTGGCCTTGTTACAGTTTTGACTTAAATCGTCTTGAAAATGGCTGTCTAGCGACGATCAGCAACCAACTTGATATTGCTTAAAGACTTTATTATTGCTTCTTTATTCAGTAGAAAAGATTTCAGCTGTGCTAACATAATTGCAAAAGAGTTTTCTAATGATCAATTAACCTTTTAAAATGATAAAACTTGTATTAGCTAACACAACGTGCCATTGGAACACAGGAGTGATAATGGGATAATGGGCCTCTGCACGCCTACGTAGATATTCCCATAAAAAAATCTGCTGTTTCCAGCTACAATAGTCATTTACAACATTAACAATGTCTACACTGTATTTCTGATCAATTTGATGTTATTTTAATGGACAAAGAAAGGTGTTTTTCTTCCAAAAACAAGGACATTTTTAAGTGCCACCAAACTATTGAACAGCAGTGTATGTAGTTCTGTCCTTGAGCTGTTCTTGGCTATTGATGTTCTGTATTATGTCATTCTGTGTTTCATGTTCTGTGTGGACACCAGAAAGAGTAGCTGCTGCTTTCACAACAGCTAATGGGGATCCTAATAAAATACCAAAATATGACTTGACCATAATAACTGACCATCCCATGTTACTCCAAGGAGTCAAATCCAGGTTTAGGTCTATGAGTACGCTCTGAACCAAATACAATGCTTTTGGTTTTTCGATGTATTTAAGACCAGTTTATTGTTAATGACCCATTCATTCTGACACTGACTGTAACTCCTTGCTAAGAGTCTCAGTGAGCTCACTGTGCTGTAGGTGCTCATGTGTAGACTGTGCAATCATTAACATACAAAGTCATTTTAGCAAATCATTTGTAAAAAATCGATACGAGTAACGGCCCAAGGCAACTGCTCTGAAAGACATCGCACTGTACATATCTGTAAGAGAAAGCTTCCACTTGAAGAATACTCCTTGAGTTCTATTGGATAAGTAACTATCCAACCATGTGATGGCCTGTGATGTAAAACCATAACAAGTGAGTTATTTAAATAACAATTTATGATTAATAACATCAAATTCTACACTGAAATCGAAAAAAATAGCTTCAAAAATTATCTTTTGATGAATTGATTTTAGCCAATCATCAGTCACCTGAGTCAGTGCAATAGAAATTGAGTGCCTTTTCCTACATGCATGCTGAAAGTCAGTAGTTTGTTCAATACACAATTGTCTCCATCAGTTTCCGAAGAACAGATAACTGATTGGGCGGCTGTCAGAGCTCCTCACCCCTCCTCGTCCCGCAACGGCTGATTTACCAGTTTAGGCTGTGGAATGACTTATGCTTCCTACCACGCCTGTAGACACACTCCTTTAGGCTTCCTTCCACACCGGTGAACACACTCCTTTAGGCTTCCTTCCACACCTGTGGACACACTCCTTTCGTCTTCCTTCCACACCTGTGGACACTGTTAGTTCCAGGGGGCTGTAACAGTTCTCATAGTTAGTTCCAGGGGGCTGTAACAGTTCTCATAGTTAGTTCCAGGGGGCTGTAACAGTTCTCATAGTTAGTTCCAGGGGGCTGTAACAGTTCTCACAGTTAGTTCCAGGGGGCTGTAACAGTTCTCATAGTTAGTTCCAGGGGGCTGTAACAGTTCTCATAGTTAGTTCCAGGGGGCTGTAACAGTTCTCATAGTTAGTTCCAGGGGGCTGTAACAGTTCTCACAGATAGTTCCAGGGGGCTGTAACAGTTCTCATAGTTAGTTCCAGGGGGCTGTAACAGTTCTCATAATTAGTTCCAGGGGGCTGTAACAGTTCTCACAGTTAGTTCCAGGGGGCTGTAACAGTTCTCATAGTTAGTTCCAGGGGGCTGTAACAGTTCTCACAGTTAGTTCCAGGGGGCTGTAACAGTTCTCATAGTTAGTTCCAGGGGGCTGTAACAGTTCTCATAGTTAGTTCCAGGGGGCTGTAACAGTTCTCATAGTTAGTTCCAGGGGGCTGTAACAGTTCTCACAGTTAGTTCCAGGGGGCTGTAACAGTTCTCATAGTTAGTTCCAGGGGGCTGTAACAGTTCTCACAGTTAGTTCCAGGTGCATGCTTGTCGACAACTGGCATGAGCGATTTTACAAATAGTCAGAGTCATACATCTGGATTCTATTCTTACTGCTGTCTCAAAAGGTGCTGTCGAGTCTCAGAAATGGCTAATATCGTAACATTATCTAAGATTAGCAAATTACTAATCTCAGGAATTTTGCTTCTGAGGCTGCATATATTTACAGTACCAGTACACTAAAAGGGCTAATATATTAATTTTCACAATTTCACAGTATTATTCCAACCTTGTGGAAATATATATATATATATAAAACACAGGAAAATGACGTTTTTGACTACACGGGACCTTTAAAAATGTGCAAATCAATTTAAAGTAATTTCTCCATTCTCCAATGTCATGACAGTTTAGAAAGTCACTCAATCAAAAAATACACGTCTGTTATTTCACAATGCTTAATTAAGTCTACGAGCCACTCAGACTTGAGACGTCACATTTATAAATAGATGCTAATCAATATAATTTAGGGTTGCATTCCAAAGGGCTGCCTATTCCCTACCGTACTGGGCCCAGAGGGCTCTGATCAAAAGTTGTGCACTATATATTAAAGAGGCTGGTGTTTGGGACACAATTCATTTAATTCCAATGCTGCGGATTTCTGAAACTGAACTTCAACCACTTTACAATTCAACTTCCAAGTGGTGCTAATGTCAAGGAGACTGGCTTTTCCTGTTCCTATTGCGTTGCTTGCTCTCGTTTTTAAAGCTTAGATTGGAATAGACTTTAAGAGGTCCTCAGGGGTAGACGGGGCTGACGAGGTAGACAGATTTCCCTTTGGCTTTTCTCTGTTGTCCCTTTACCTATATACCTGAGACACTTGGAAGGTAACAGAGAACAGTAAGACAGAGAACAATAAGATGGAGAAAAATAAGACGGAGAAAAATAAGATAGAGAACAGTAAGATAGAGAACAGTAAGACAGAGAACAGTAAGACAGAGAACAATAAGATGGAGAACAATAAGATAGAGAACAATAAGATAGAGAACAGTAAGATAGAGAACAGTAAGATAGAGAACAATACGATCGAGAACAGTAAGACAGAGAACAGTAAGACAGAGAACAATACGATGGAGAACAATAAGATCGAGAACCGTAAGAGAGAGAACAATAAGATAGAGAACAGTAAGATAGATAACAATAAGATAGAGAACTGTAAGAGAGAGAACAGTAAGATAGATAACCATAAGATAGAGAACAATAAGATAGAGAACAGTAAGAGAGAGAATGGTAATATAGAGAATGGTAAGCCAAAGAATGGTAAGCCAGACAATGGTAAACCAGAGAATGGTCAAGTTGAGATTGGTAAGCCAAAGAATGGTAAGCCAGAGAATGGTAAGCCAAAGAATGGTAAGCCAGACAATGGTAAACCAGAGAATGGTCAAATTGAGATTGGTAAGCCAGAGAATGGTAAGCCAAAGAATGGTAAGCCAGAGAATGGTAAGCCAGAGAATGGTAAACCAGAGAATGGTCAAATTGAGATTGGTAAGCCAGTGAATGGTAAGCCAGAGAATGGTAAACCAGAGAATGGTCAAATTGAGATTGGTAAGCCAGAGAATGGTAAACCAAAAAATGGTAAGCCAGAGAATGGTAAACCAGAGACTGGTCAAATTGAGAATGGTAAGCCAGAGAATGGTAAGCCAGAGAATGGTAAGTCAGAGAATGGTAAGCCAGAGAAGGGTCAAATTGAGATTGGTAAGCCAGAGAATGGTAAGCCAAAGAATGGTAAGCCAGAGAATGGTAAGCCAGAGAATGGTCAAATTGAGATTGGTAAGCCAGAGAATGGTAAGCCAGAGAATGGTCAAATTGAGACTGGTAAGCCAGAGAATGGTAAGCCAGAGAATGGTAAACCAGAGAATGGTCAAATTGAGATTGGTAAACCAGAGAATGGTCAAATTGAGATTGGTAAGCCAGCGAATGGTAAGCCAGAGAATGGTAAACCAGAGAATGGTCAAATTGAGATTGGTAAGCCAGAGAATGGTAAACCAAAAAATGGTAAGCCAGAGAATGGTAAACCAGAGACTGGTCAAATTGAGAATGGTAAGCCAGAGAATGGTAAACCAGAGAATGGTCAAATTGAGAATGGTAAGCCAGAGAATGGTCAAATTGAGATTGGTAAGCCAGAGAATGGTAAACCAAAAAATGGTAAGCCAGAGAATGGTAAACCAGAGACTGGTCAAATTGAGAATGGTAAGCCAGAGAATGGTAAACCAGAGACTGGTCAAATTGAGAATGGTAAGCCAGAGAATGGTAAACCAGAGAATGGTCTGATCTGAAAACACCAACAAGAGTATTTTATGTTCCATGGAACCTGGTCTGAAAATAACATATCCCTCCTGGTCCCTCCTCTTACGAACGTGGATTAAATTCAGCAAATCTCCTTGGGTAATTCTTTCTCATGAGTGGAAGTACCTTTTGAATGTCACCGGGACTCATTTCACCATTGAAATGCTCAGTGTGATCATGTGGGCGTGTTGATACAAATTTGAATATAATTACATACACACCCCTGATTGGCGAATAGGATCGAGCCTACCCCTTTTACCCCTTGAGGTGTCACTACAGACACCCTGGTTTGAATCCAGGCTGTAACACAACCGGCCATGATTTCCCATAGGGCGGCGCAAAATTGGCCCAGCGTCATCCTTCATTAAAAATCTGAATTTGTTCTACATAGACTTGCCAGGCTATGAGGGGTGGCCAGTCCTCTTCTGGCTGTGCCGGGTGGAGATTATAAACCTAGAGAGGAACCAGGCTATGAGGGGTGGCCAGTCCTCTTCTGGCTGTGCCGGGTGGAGATTATAAACCTAGAGAGGAACCAGGCTATGAGGGGTGGCCAGTCCTCTTCTGGCTGTGCCGGGTGGAGATTATAAACCTAGAGAGGAACCAGGCTATGAGGGGTGGCCAGTCCTCTTCTGGCTGTGCCGGGTGGAGATTATAAACCTAGAGAGGAACCAGGCTATGAGGGGTGGCCAGTCCTCTTCTGGCTGTGCCGGGTGGAGATTATAAACCTAGAGAGGAACCAGGCTATGAGGGGTGGCCAGTCCTCTTCTGGCTGTGCCGGGTGGAGATTACAACAGAACATGGCCAAGATGTTCAAATGTTCATAGATGACCAGCAGGGTCAAATAATAATAATCACAGTAGTTGTCGAGGGTGCAGCAAGTCAGCACCTTGGGAGTAAATGTCAGTTGTCTTTTCATAGCCGATCATTAAGAGTATCTCTACCGCTCCTGCTGTCTCTAGAGAGTTGAAAACAGCAGGTCTGGGACAGGGAGCACGTCCGGTGAACAGGTCAGTAATCCAATAAAACCACCACTTATTTTTAAAATTAGGAATCCAACGTGCCATTTGTTTATTTCTGTGTTTTACGTGACTAATGCTACTACTTTTTGGAAAATGTGTTGTACAGCAAGGAGTCAACATGTCAGGTAGTCCTGGGGCATGGTCCTAGGGCTCAGGTTCTCCGAGAGAGAGAAAGAAAGAGAGAATTAGAGAGAGCATACTTAAATTCACACAGGACACTGGATAAGACAGGAGAAGTACTCCAGATATAACAAACACATTTTTAGTTTTTAGAGGTGCAACTGCATCTAGGGTATTGCGCAAAGCTAAATTGAGTTCCTCAGTTAGGTGGTTAACTGATTTTTTTTAACAAGTCTGATCACACTTTAACACACTCTAACACACTCTAACACTCTAACACACTAACACACTCTATCACACTCTAACACACTCTATCACACTCTAACACACTCTATCACACTCTAACACACTAACACACTCTAACACACTCTAACACACTAACACACTCTAACACACTCTATCACACTCTAACACACTATAACACACTCTAACACACTATATCACACTCTAACACACTCTAACACACTATCACACTCTATCACACTCTAACACACTATATCACACTCTAACACACTCCATCACACTACATCACACATGTCATTTTTAGTTGCATAGTTCGTATATCCTTGTAATTATCATTTGTTTGACTGTTCTTGTCTATCAGTGTATGAACTCTAGTTTTTTGTGGACCCCGGAAGAGTGTCTGCTACTCTAGGAGATCCTCGAGAACACGTAAATAAACAAATAGTGCACTACTTTTGACCAGAACCCACAGGGTGCATGCATAGTCCATTTGGGGATGCCACTTTTTAGAGAATAGGGTGCCATTTGGGACACATCCAAAATAGAGGATGACTTGTTTCTGGTTCTCCTAGTGGAAAACTTCCACAGGGGCATCCAGTTGAAATCACTCAATGCTTCCCAAATGGCACCCTATTCCCTATGTTGTGCACTACTTTTGACCAGGGCCCTATGGCACCCTACTCCCTATTTAGTGCAAAACATTTGACAAGGGCCCATATATACGAAATAGGGTGTCATTTGTGACGCACACATTGCTGAATGCTTCCCTTAGCCTTATTCGCCTTTACTCTACAATGTTTACGTTAGCTCTGAGTAGAGAGGGAGCCGGGGATCAAGCAGAGGCGTTGAAAGTAGTGGACCACAATCCCTCCGGCAGGTTGAGAGAGGACCCCTGTTTGCGTTCCACTAGCTAGATGTCACTGTGCACTCCTGACAAGAAAGATATATGAGGGAGTAAGAATTCTAAATGACTCTCTGTCTTCACACAGGATTAATCAGAGATGTTCTGTCTTCACACAGGATTCATCAGAGATGTTCTGTCTTCACACAGGATTCATCAGAGATGTTCTGTCTTCACACAGGATTCATCAGAGATGTTCTATTTTAATACACCTACGTGAGAATGCTATTCAACACCATACTGCCCTCCAAGCATCACCAAGCTAAGGACTCTGGGACTAAACACCTCCCTCTGCAACTGGATCCTGGTCTTCCTGACAGGCTACCCACAGGCGGTAAGTGTAGTAACAACCCAACTGCCACACTGATTTTCAACACAGGGGCCCCTCAGGGTTGTGTGCTCAGTCCCCTCCGGTATGCCCTGTTCACCCACGACTGCATGGCAAAGCACGACTCCAACACCATCATTAAGTTTGCCAATGACACAACAGTGGTAGGCCTGATCACCGACAACAATGCGACAGCCTATAAGGAGGAGGTCAGAGACCTGGCTGTGTGGTGTCAGGATAACAACCTCTCCCGCAACGTGATCAAGACAAAGGAGATGATTGTGGACGACAGGAAAAGGAGGTCCTAGCACGCCCCTAGTCTCATCGACGGGGCTCATCGACGGGGCTGTAGTGGAGCAGGTTGAGAGCTTCAAGTTCCTTGGTGTCCACATCACCAACAAACTATCATGGTCCAAACAGACCAAGACAGTTGTGAAGAGGGCACGACAACATCTATTCCCCCTCAGGAGACTGAATCGATTTGGCATGGGTCTCCAGATCCTCAAAAGCTTCTACAGCTGCACCATCGAGAGCATCCTGACTGGTTGCATCACTGCCTGGTTTGGCAACTGCTCGGCCTCCGACCACAAGGCATTACAGAGGGTAATGCGTATGGCCCAGTACATCACTGGGGCCAAGCTTCCTGCCATCCAGGATCTCTACACCAGGCGGTGTCAGAGGAAGGCCCTAAAAATTGCCAAAGACTCCAGCCACCCTAGTCATGGACTGTTCCCTCTGCTACTGCACGGCAAGTTGTACCGGAGTGCCAAGTCTACATCGAAACAGCTTCTACCCCCAAACCATAAGACCCCTGAACAATCAAATGGCTTCCCTGAAAATAGCGAACACTCCTCAAGCGTCATATGTTTTTCCATTTCTCAACAGACCAGGCGAGCAGATCATTACTTTTTTAAACTCAAGCTAGGAGTCATTAGAGCAGAAGTTGTCTATTATTATTTATCTTATATTTATCTTACAATGGTAATAAACATTAAACTTGAAGTAGGACTATATTTATCTTTCAATGGTATTAAAGTAGGAGTCCTTCAGTAGGATTATATGTATATTTCATCCATATTCACAAAGCGTCTTCATTCTTTAATTGCCATTAGCATCTTGGTGTCCACTAGTCTTCCTGGACTGCTGATGTAGGAGAACATTCAGAAGTTATGAAATAAGATTATAAACATTTTAAATTCAGGCTTTAACATAAACAAATGTGAGAAATGTCAAGGGGTTGGAGACTTAACTGTTTTTAGTTTATGTTTTCAATAGTTTTATAGGGTGGAACTGCAATTTGCACCATTTCTGTAAAATCGCCAATATAGGAAAATATTACATATGCACAATCGCACGTCCACTGTCTCTGAGCACAGGAAATGAAAAGGAAATGCTGAATAGAAACTCTGCAAACTACATCCTTTGCTCCCAATGGAATTAATGGTGACAACATCTCGACCACTCAGGCCTTGAATCAATCTCTAATTTTATACAGCAATTTTCTCTGATAAAATAAACTCAGCAAAAAAAGAAACATCCTCTCACTGTCAACTGCGTTTATTGTCAGCAAACTTAACATGTGTAAGTATTTGTATGAACATGGGGGCGGCAGGGTAGCCTAGTGGTTAGAGCATTGGACTAGTAACCAAAGTTCAAACCCCCGAGCTGACAAGGTACAAATCTGTCGTTCTGCCCCTGAACAGGCAGTTAACCCACTGTTCCTAGGCCGTCATTGAAAATAAGAATTTGTTCTTAACTGACTTGCCTAGTAAAATAAAGATAAAATAAATCAAAATAAAAACATAAAATTCAACAACTGAGACATAAACTGAACAAGTTCCACAGACATGTGACTAACAGAAATGGAATAATGTGTCCCTGAACAAAGGGGGGGTAAAATCAAAAGTAACAGTCAGTATCTGGTGTGGCCACCAGCTGCATTAAGTACTGCAGTGCATCTCCTCCTCATGGACAGCACCAGATTTGCCAGTTCTTGCTGTGAGATGTTACCCCACTCTTACACCAATGCACCTACAAGATTCAAAAGGTCCCAGACGTGCTCAATGGGATTGAGATCCAGGCTCTTCGCTGGCCATGGCAGAACACTGACATTCCTGTCTTGCAGTATGGCTGGAGGCATTGTCATGGATGAGCCTGCAGGAAAGGTACCACATGAGGGAGGAGGATGTATTCCCTGTAACACACAGAGTTGAGATTGCCTGCAATGACAACAAGCTCAGTCCGATGATGCTGTGACACACCGCCCCAGACCATGACGGACCGTCCACCTCCAAATCGATCCCGCTCCAGAGTACAGGCATCGGTGCAACGCTCATTGCTTTGACAATAAATGCAAATCTGACCATGCTCATTGCTTTGACAATAAATGCAAATCTGACCATCACCCCTGGTGAGACAAAACCGTAACTAGCACTTTTTGCCAGTCCTGTCTGGCCAAGGGACAGTGGGTTTGTACCCATAGGCGGTGACATAGTGATGTCTGGTGAGGCCCTGCCTTACAACAGGCCAACAAGCCCTCAGTCCAGCCTCTCTCAGCCTATTGCGGACAGTATGAGCACTGACGGAGGGATCGTGCATTCCTGGTGTAACTCGGGCAGTTGTTGTTGCCATCCTGTACCTGTCCCGCATGTGTGATGTTCAGATGTACTGATCCTGTGCAGGTGTTGTTACACGTGGTCTGCCACTGTGAGGACAATCATCTGTCCGTTCTGTCTCCCTGTAGCGTGGTCTTAGGGGTCTCACAGTACGGACATTGCTATTTATTGCACTGGCCACATCTGCAGTCCTCATGCCTCCTTGCAGCATTCCTAATGCATGTTCACGCAGATAAGCAGGGACCCTGGGCATCTTTCTTTTGGTGTTTTTCAGAGTCAGTAGAAAGGCCTCTTTAGTGTCCTAAGTTTTCATAACTGTGATCTTAATTGCCTACCGTGTGTAAGCTGTTAGTGTCTTAACGACCGTTCCATAGGTGCAAGTTCATCAATTGTTTATGGTTCATTGAACAAGCATGGGAAACAGTGTTTAAACCCTTTACAATGAAGGGTTGATGAATGATCTGTGAAGTTATTTGGATTTTTACGAATTATCTTTGAAAGACAGGGTCCTGAAAAAGGGACGTTTCTTTTTTTTGCTGAGTTTGTGTAAAGGGGGAACCTGATGGTGCCGACAGAGATGGTCGCCTCGCTTCGAGTACTTAGGAAACTATGCAGTATTTAGTTTTTTATGTATTATTTCTTATGTTGCTAGCCCAGAAAATCTTAAGTGTAATTACATACAGCCGTGAAGAACTATTGGATATCAGAGTGACGTCAACTTACCAACATTATGACCAGGAATACGACTTTCCTGAAGCTTATCCTTTGTTTGGACCTCCACGCTGGACATTGGGTCTAATCCCGACTCAAAACAATGTCGCCGCAGAAGAGGTAGACAGAGCGGCCTCCTGGTCAGACTTTGAAGGCGTGTACACCACCCACAGCTTCGGAGTATATTGCCAATGTCCAGTCTCTAGACAACAAGGTAGCAAAAATTAGGGCAATGAAATTAGGTTAGGTTAGATTAGGTTGCATTCCAGAGAGACATCAGAGATTGTAACATTCTCTGTTTCACGGAAACATGGCTCTCTCGGGATATGTTGTCGGAGTCGGTACAGCCACCGGGTTTCTTAAACAATAAACATCTCTCTGGGAAGAAGAAGGGCGGGGGTGTATGCTTCATGATTAACGACTCATTGTGTAATCATAACAACATACAGGAACTTAAGTTCTTTTGTTCACCTAACCTAGAGTTCCTTACAATCAAATGCCGACAATATTATCTCCCAAGAGGATTCTCGTCGGTTATTGTCACAGTTGTGTATATCCCCCCTCAAGCAGTATCACGATGGCCCTCAAGGAACTTCACTGGACTCTATGTTAACTGGAAACCATATATCCTGAGGCTGCATTTATTGTAACTGGGGATTTTAACGAAGCAAATTTGACAACAAGGCTACCTAAACTCTATCAGCATGTTGATTGTAGCACTCACACGGTCAAAACACTGGATCACTGCTACTCTAACTTCCGCAATGCATACAAGGGCCTCCCCCGCCCTCCCTTTGGCAAATCCGACCACGACTCCATTTTGCTCCTACTGTCCTATAGGCAGAAATTCAAACAGGATGTACCCTGGTCAAGAACCATTCAACGCTGGTCTGACCAATCAGAATCCACGCTTCAAGATTGTTTTGATCAAGCAGACTGGGAAATGTTCTGGGCAGCCTCAGTGAATAACATCGATTTATACGCTGATTCGGTGAGTTTATCAGGAAGTGTATAAGAGATGTTGTTCCCAATGTGACTATTAAAACCTTAACCAGAAACCGTGGATAGATGGCATTCACGCAAAACTGAAAGCGCGACCCATCGCATTTAACCATGGGAAAGATGACTGGGAATATGGCCGAAAATTAACATGCATTTATTCCCTCCGCAAGGTAATCAAACAAACAAAATGTCGGTACGGGGATAAAGTGGAGTCACAATTCAACGGCTCAGACACGAGTTCTATGTGGCAGGGAAATGACAGACTAAGAAAAGAAAACCACGTCAAAAATACCGACGTCTTGCTTCCAGACAAACTAAACACCTTCTTTGTCCGCTTTGAGGATAATACAGTGCAACTGATGTGGCCCGCTACCAAGAACTGCGGGTCCCCCTCTCCTTATCCGTGGCCAACGTGAGTAAGACATTTAAATATGCTAACCCTCGCAAGGCTGCTGGTCCATATGGTGTTTATGATCATATTCAATCGCTCCCTATCACAGGATGCTGTCCCCACATGCTTCAAGATGTCCACCATCGTTCCTCTACCCAAGAAGGCATAGATAACTAAACTAAATAACTATCGCTCCGTAGCATTCCCTTCTGTTGTCATGAAGTGCTTGAGAGACTAGCCAAGGATCATATCACACAACAGTAGTGGGCTTGATAACCAACTACGACGAGATAGCCTACAGGGAGGAGGTGAGGCACTCGGAGTGTGGTGTCAGGAAAACAACCTCCCACTCAACGTCAACAAAACAAAGGAAATGGTCGTGGACTTCAGGAAACAGCAATCCACATTGATGGGACAGTAGTGGAGAAAGTGGAAAGTTTTAAGTTCCTCGACGTACACATCACGGACAAACTGAAAAGGTCCACCCACACAGATAACTTGGTGAAGAAGGCGCAACAGTGCCTCTTCAACCTCAGGAGGCTGAAGAAATCTGGCTTGTCAGCTAAAACTCTCACAAACTTTTACAGATGCACAATTGAGAGCATCCTGTCGGGCTGTACACCTACAGCACCCGATGTCAAAGGAAAGCCCAAAATATCAAGGAAAACAACCACCCGAGCCACTGCCTGTTCACCCCACTATCATCCAGAAGGCGAGGTCAGCACAGTTGCATCAAAGCTGGGACCGAGAGACTGAAAAACATCTTCTATCTCAAGGCCATCAGACTGTTAAACAGCCTTCACTAACACAGGGAGGCTGCTGCCTACATACAGACTCGAATCATTGGCCACTTTAATAAATGGATCACTAGTCACTTTAATTAATGACACTTTAACGATGTTTACATATCTTGCATTAGTCATCTCATATGTATGTAATGTATTTTAAACCATTTACTGCATCTTGCCTATGCTGCTCGGCCATCGCTCATCCATATTTTATATGTACGTATTCTTATTCCATCCCTTTAGATTTGTGTGTATTCGATAGTTGTTGTGAAATTGTTTCGATGACTCGTTTGCTATTACTGCACTGTCAGAACTAGAAGCACAAGCATTTTCGCTACTCTCGTAATTAACATCTGTTAACCATGTGTTATGTGACCAATAAAATTTGATTTTCCTCTTACTAGTGGATAAGAGGCCTAGGGTTCTGGGAGGTAGCTTGGGGTGATGGGGTGATGTTGGTAGAGGGTGTGTGTGTGTGTGTGTGTGGGTGTGTGTGTGTGTTATTGTCAGCGTTGTCTTAGAGGAAGCTCTGGATTAGCACCAGTGTAAACACAGGGATGATTTCTGGAGCGAGGTGGTGGTTTAGGATAAATGTTATCCTAACGTTGAACCTTTTAGAGAGGAGACTTGATGATTAGATCTCTTGGTTGCGTAGGGAGAACATCGCTATCCATTAAGTACTGTCCATTTGTCTCTTTAGTTATTATCACATATAGAATAAACATGGCTAAAATCAGACCTTGTTTGTTTTAGCAAGTGATGAGTTATCTAACAAATGTAATTTGTCATGTCAACGGCTTTTAGGGGATTGAGGGTTTGACAAGGTGCAGATTGTGAAAATAATGGTTTCGTCGGAAGAGATGAGAAAATATATAAATTATATTTATATATAAATATAGACAGATCAAAACCGCTCTCTGTCTTTTAAAAGTGCGGACATTATGCTTATTTTTCTGCTCAGTTAATGTTCAGTTGAAGACCAAAAGCCTCAGAATTATACATACAATACTACAGTACTATCACTAAACACCCCCCCCCCGTAGAGAGGAGCCTCTAAATTGACATGACTGTATATGTCCTCGTTAACCATAATGTCTTTTCGTCTCAACATTTATCCAAATTGTGGCGGGAAAGGACTTGCAGGATCTAAAAAGGGGCAACGACCAGAAATACCCTTGGAGATTTCTGGCACGGCGTCCCCTTGTGATATTCCATCCATATACAAGCTGCAGGTTAGAGACAGTGCAGGGACAAGGGCCTTCTTGTACGGCAGTGTCATTCTCTGTGTTGTGGTATGTGGAAGGGAAGGCTAACGAGTCACCCACCCCATCGTTTTGTTCGGCGCTGAAGCTTCCACTGCATTCAACCCCAGGGGTTGTCCTTCTGTACCAACACATGTTCTGGTCATGCAAATCAGCATGTAGCCTAGTGGTTAGAGTGTTGGACTTGTAACCGAAAGGTTGCTAAATTGAATCCCCGGTTTGTTCTGCCCCTGAACAAGGCAGTTAACCCACTGTTCCTAGGCTGTCATTGTAAATAAGAATTTATACTTAACTGACCTGCCTAGTTAAATAAAGGATAAATAAATTAGAAAATGTACTTGTCACCTTGGGGAGGGCCAACAAAGAGACACGTAGAGGAGCTGCCGCAGGCTGCGTTTTAACCTTGTCTTAATCGTGTTCCTCCTTCTCTTATACAAACATAATGTTAGTCCTACTCTTGGGCTAACCTTGATCAGTGCTAAGAGCTAACTAGTGACAAAGTGTTACTCAAGAAATTGAATGTTTCTTCGCTTGTTTTATTGGGCAGAGTAGATCAACTTAGGCTTTATATGCTAACAAAGGGACAGGGAGACCTGATCCTAGATCAGTAATACTCTGAGCCCCTTTGAAGGGACAGGGAGACCTGATCCTAGATCAGTAAATACTCTGAGCCCCTTTGAAGGGACAGGGAGACCTGATCCTAGATCAGTAAATACTCTGAGACCCTTTGAAGGGAGAGGGAGACCTGAACCTAGATCAGTAAATACTCTGAGACCCTTTGAAGGGACAGGGAGACCTGATCCTAGATCAGTAAATACTCTGAGACCCTTTGAAGGGACAGGGAGACCTGATCCTAGATCAGTAAATACTCTGAGACCCTTTGAAGGGACAGGGAGACCTGATCCTAGATCAGTAAATACTCTGAGACCCTTTGAAGGGACAGGGAGACCTGATCCTAGATCAGTAATACTCTGAGACCCTTTGAAGGGACAGGGAGACCTGATCCTAGGTCAGTAAATACTCTGAGACCCTTTGAAGGGACAGGGAGACCTGATCCTAGATCAGTAAATACTCTGAGACCCTTTGAAGGGACAGGGAGACCTGATCCTAGATCAGTAAATACTCTGAGACCCTTTGAAGGGACAGGGAGACCTGATCCTAGATCAGTAAATACTCTGAGCCCCTTTGAAGGGACAGGGAGACCTGATCCTAGATCAGTAATACTCTGAGACCCTTTGAAGGGAGAGGGAGACCTGATCCTAGATCAGTAAATACTCTGAGACCCTTTGAAGGGACAGGGGTATCTGATATAAGATCAACAATATTCTGGAACGCTTTGCGAACACGGAGTTGAACTGTTTACTACGAGGATGAGAAAGGACTTGTTAATTCTGAGGACAGACAGCTACTGCTCAATGCAAGCGATTGATTTAACGAGAAGCCTGTTGTTACAAAATAAAAACATGTTGATTGATTAACGGGCTGAAGTTTAGACAAGAGAACACTTTGCCTGGTATAGAGATGTGGTAGTGATTTCAGGAAAAGGTGCAACAGCCCTGTAAAGGGCTTTTCAGATGAAAATGGATGAAGTCATTGGTGGCAGGATTATATCAAAGGCGTTAAATTGAAGGCTTTGCAAAAGGAACTAGAAATTCACCATCATTAGCACCTTTGACTTTTTAATTTGGTTTTTATATACATTTATAATTTTCTGTAACACTTCATAAAAACATTTGTTTCTTTCTTGTTTGAAATATAAGGGCCTATTGACAGTTATTGTCATGTCTATAGGTTACATGACTAGATGTCTATAGGTTACATAGCTATATGTCTATAGGTTACATGACTAGTTGTCTATAGGTTACATGACTAGTTGTCTATAGGTTACATAGCTAGATGTCTATAGGTTACATGACTAGATGTCTATAGGTTACATAGCTAGATGTCTATAGGTTACATGACTAGATGTCTATAGGTTACATGACTAGATGTCTATAGGTTACATAGCTAGATGTCTATAGGTTACATGACTAGATGTCTATAGGTTACATGACTAGATGTCTATAGGTTACATAGCTAGATGTCTATAGGTTACATGACCAGATGTCTATAGGTTACATAGCTAGATGTCTATAGGTTACATGACCAGATGTCTATAGGTTACATGACCAGATGTCTATAGGTTACATAGCTAGATGTCTATAGGTTACATGACCAGATGTCTATAGGTTACAGAGCTAGATGTCTATAGGTTACATGACCAGATGTCTATAGGTTACATAGCTAGATGTCTATAGGTTACATGACCAGATGTCTATAGGTTACATAGCTATATGTCTATAGGTTAAGTATATATTTGCATCTCAGGCCTCCTTGGGTTTGTCCTTTTCATGGCTTTGAGTGTATCTTTTGAACCCTATAGGCAACATGTGTGTCTGCCTCTCCACTTGTCCAGTCTCCAGAGGTCTACAGCGCGGTCTGCTGGGTCTGTTGAGACCGGTCTAATGCATGTAAAACGTTGTAGGTGAGGACCTCTGTGTACCTCAGTTGTAGCCCGAGCCTCCCTGCCCCACTTACCCACCTTCAGGGAGGCACCTCAGGGACGGGGTGAGAAGGTCTCTACATCCTTCCTAACCCCCAGGACCCTCCCTGCCCTTTCAGGCCAAGGCAGCAGTAGACTGAAGCAACTGTTGGGTAATTGTTTGGAAGTGTGCTGTGTGTTTTAATGGTGACTTGTGTTCCAGAGGGTGGGAAAGGCCTGGACTACAGGGCTACTGATGTGTTCTTATCACAACTTGGTCCAGAGCATATTTGAGGCCAAAAAGGCATCAGTACAAAGTGAAACAACCCCAATTGGTTTTAACCACCACGTTGTGGCTTTACTTTCCCTCTCTCTTCACCATTTTAAATCACCTTATATTTCACATTTATTTATGGTGTTTTGTGAGGAGTGTTCCCCCCCCCCCACACACATTCCCGTGGCCTTGTGTACCTCCAAAAGTTCATCAGAAGGAGCAGGCGTTTACTGGTTTCTGGCTGTTTATAGGCGCCATTGTTTCCAGTCCGTTCACAACCAAATGATGTGTTCCTCAGAGTTCCACTGTCAGCGCGTCACAATCAGAAGTCTAACAAGTCTCTGTTCTTCCCTTTTTCTTGCTGTCATTGCAAACTTTCGAGAGTCGACATTCAAAGAGGAAGAAAATGGTGTCCTTTATTGTTTGAAATCGATTATGAAATGAAATGCCACGCCAGAGAGCAGCTTTCTGTAATTGCTTTCCCATTAGGAACTGTGATGATTTTCATCCACTGATACCTTTTGTAATTTCCACGACAGGTTCCAAGCGACATTACAATGTAGGTCATTTTGATTTTAATCCGATTATTTAAACCTTTGGTAAGCCAAACACCATACACATACATTAGCACTGTAGACAAACTAATATCTCTGAAAGAAGCAGATTTTCAACTCATCTTAGTTCTTTTACCATACAAATATATATTATTGTTACCCTCTCTTTTAATGTCCTGTTTTGTTAAATGTGTGTCTTATATTGATGCTTTACCTCAACTGACTGTTATGACGCAATATGATGTAGAGAGATCCGGTCCTGTCGTTTTGTTGTGATTATATTATATTTGACAAAATATTTAGATGATATAATATTATCATATGCTCAATGTAAAGTAGCAGTCATCTGGCCGTCCAATCTGGCTGTCCCACCAAAGTCAGTGTTTCTCTGTCCAGCTGTCCCACAGTGACACAAGTCATTGTCTTCCTGTCCAGCTGTCCCACAGTGACAGAAGTCATTGTCTCCCTGTGTGGCTGTCCCACAGTGACAGAAGTCATTGTCTCCCTGTGTGGCTGTCCCTCAGTGACAGAAGTCATTGTCTCCCTGTGTGGCTGTCCCACAGTGACAGAAGTCATTGTCACCGGTTGAATGAGATGGTGAGTGTCATGGTGTTCTCCTCCCTCCGTCTGTCTGTTTTCTGTGGCCTCATATGGTCCACCAGCTAATCAGATCAGACAGACAGCAACAGGCCCAAGGCTTCCCTTTCTACTCACTCCAGATGGATGGGTGGAGGAGGAGGGAGGAGGGAGGAGGGAGGAGGATGGAGGTGGAGGAGTGAGGTGGAGGAGGGAAGAGAAGAAGGGAGGAGAAGGAGGAGGTGGAGGAGGGAAGAAGTGGAGGAGGGAGGAGGAATAAGAGAAGGAGGAGGTGGAGGGAGGAGGAGGAGGTGTGGGAGGGAGGAGGAGGAGGAGGAGGAGGAGGAGGTGGAGGAGGAGGGAGTGGAGGAAGGAGACATGATCACCCTCCAGTTGCCCCTCAACCCCCCATCGCAACTTCTGCCTCTGAAACCTCAAGCCACACAACCCCTCCCATTAGCTGCTGCTTCCACTTTCACCATTCTCTGTACACACACACACACACACACACACACACACACACACACACACACACACACACACACACACACACACACACACACTTCCTGTCCTCTCTGAACATGACTGCAGGGATCAAGATGATTCCCTTAATACACTGCAATTATCCTGACAGGCCCACACCGATTTAGGTTGCAGGCTTAGGCCCGTAGACTTCAATAGGAGAGTCCGCTATAGAAGCAGGTTGATAAGCTTCCCATTCCATTTGAATAAGCTGTCCAGTAATGTTTTCTTTATGTCCACGGAAACGCATCTTAATGTTCTGCACGTTTCTTTATCATTGCCAGTTTTGTAAATGATACCAGTATCCATATCTCTGTATCTCCATATCTCCATATCTCCATATCTCCGTATCTCCATATCTCCATATCTCCATATCTCCGTATCTCCGTATCTCCATATCTCCATATCTCCATATCTCCGTATCTCTGTATCTCCATATCTCCGTATCTCCATATCTCCGTATCTCCGTATCTCCGTATCTCCGTATCTCCGTATCTCCGTATCTCCGTATCTCCGTATCTCCATATCTCCATATCTCCATATCTCCATATCTCCATATCTCCGTATCTCCGTATCTCCGTATCTCCGTATCTCCGTATCTCCGTATCTCCGTATCTCTGTATCTCCACATCTCCACATCTCCATATATCCATATCTCCGTATCTCCACATCTCCACATCTCCGTATCTCCATATCTCCATATATCCATATCTCCGTATCTCCATATCTCCGTATCTCCGTATCTCCATATCTCCGTATCTCCATATCTCCGTATCTCCATATCTCCATATCTCTGTATCTCCATATCTCCATGTCTCCCATCTGCTACAGATATAAAAACAACTAGAGCTCTTCGTGTATCGATGCTCTGTACCTAATTGAATGTTGTAAAACAGAGTACCAGGATTGCTGAGAAACTAACCCTGAACCCCAAACTCTAACTCTAACACTAACCCTGAACCCCTAACCCTAACTCTAACACTAACCCTGAACCCCTAACCCTAACTCTAACCCCTAACCCTAATTCTAATCCCTATCCCTAACTCTAACACTAACCCTAAACCCCTAACCCTAACTCTAACACTAACCCTGAACCCCTAACCCTAACTCTAACACTAACCCTGAACCCCTAACCCTAATTCTAATCCCTATCCCTAACTCTAACCCCTAACCCTAACACTAAACCCCTATCCCTAATTCTAACCCCTAACCCTAATTCTAACCCCTAACCCTAACACTAAACCCCTATCCCTAATTCTAACCCCTAACCCTAATTCTAACCCCTAACACTAAACCCCTATCCCTAATTCTAACCCCTAACACTAAACCCCTATCCCTAATTCTAACACTAACCCTGAACCCCTAACCCTAACTCTAACACTAACCCTGAACCCCTAACCCTAATTCTAATCCCTATCCCTAACTCTAACCCCTAACCCTAACACTAAACCCCTATCCCTAATTCTAACCCCTAACCCTAACTCTAACCCCTAACCCTAACACTAAACCCCTATCCCTAATTCTAACCCCTAACCCTAATTCTAACCCTAACCCTAACCCTAACCCTAACCCTATCCCTAACTCTAACACTAACCCTAAACCCCTAACCCTAACTCTAACACTAACCCTGAACCCCTAACCCTAACTCTAACACTAACCCTGAACCCCTAACCCTAATTCTAATCCCTATCCCTAACTCTAACCCCTAACCCTAATTCTAATCCCTATCCCTAACTCTAACCCCTAACCCTAACACTAAACCCCTATCCCCAATTCTAACCCCTAACCCTAATTCTAACCCCTAACCCTAACACTAAACCCCTATCCCTAATTCTAACCCCTAACCCTAATTCTAACCCCTAACACTAAACCCCTATCCCTAATTCTAACACTAACCCTAAACCACTATCCCTAATTCTAACCCTAACACTAAACCCCTATCCCTAATTCTAACACTAACCCTAAACCACTATCCCTAATTCTAACACTAACACTAAACCCCTATCCCTAATTCTAACCCTAACACTAAACCCCTATCCCTAATTCTAACCCCTAACCCTAATTCTAACCCCTAACACTAAACCCCTATCCCTAATTCTAACACTAACCCTGAACCCCTAACCCTAACTCTAACACTAACCCTGAACCCCTAACCCTAATTCTAATCCCTATCCCTAACTCTAACCCCTAACCCTAATTCTAATCCCTATCCCTAACTCTAACCCCTAACCCTAATTCTAATCCCTATCCCTAACTCTAACCCCTAACCCTAATTCTAATCCCTATCCCTAACTCTAACCCCTAACCCTAATTCTAACCCCTAACCCTAACTCTAACCCCTAACCCTAACACTAAACCCCTATCCCTAATTCTAACCCCTAACCCTAATTCTAACCCCTAACCCTAACACTAAACGCCTATCCCTAATTCTAACCCCTAACCCTAATTCTAACCCCTAACCCTAATTCTAACACTAACCCTAAACCCCTATCCCTAATTCTAACCCCTAACACTAAACCCCTATCCCTAATTCTAACACTAACCCTAAACCACTATCCCTAATTCTAACTCTAACCCTGAACCCCTATCCCTAATTCTAACACTAACCCTAAACCCCTATCCCTAATTCTAACCCCTAACACTAATTCTAACACTAACCCTAAACCCCTATCCCTAATTCTAACACTAACCCTAAACCCCTAACCCTAATTCTAATCCCTAACCCTAATTCTAACACTAACCCTAAACCCCTATCCCTAATTCTAACACTAACCCTAAACCCCTATCCCTAATTCTAACACTAACCCTAAACCCCTATCCCTAATTCTAACCCCTAATTCTAATTCTAACACTAACCCTAAACCCCTATCCCTAATTCTAACCCCTAATTCTAATTCTAACATTAACCCTAAACCCCTATACCTAATTCTAACCCCTAACCCTAAACCTCTATCCCTAATTCTAACACTAACCCTAAACCCCTATCGCTAATTCTAACCCCTAACCCTAAACCCCTATCCCTAATTCTAACACTAACCCTAAACCCCTATCGCTAATTCTAACCCCTAACCCTAAACCCCTAACCCTAATTCTAACACTAACCCTGGGCCCTAACCCTAATTCTAACACTAACCCTAAACCCCTATCGCTAATTCTAACCCCTAACCCTAAACCCCTATCCCTAATTCTAACACTAACCCTAAACCCCTAACCCTAATTCTAACACTAACCCTAAACCCCTATCGCTAATTCTAACCCCTAACCCTAAACCCCTATCCCTAATTCTAACACTAACCCTAAACCCCTAACCCTAATTCTAACACTAACCCTAAACCCCTATCCCTAACTCTAACCCCTAACACTAATTCTAACCCCTAACACTAATTCTAACACTAACCCTAAACCCCTAACCCTAATTCTAACCCCTAACCCTAATTCTAACACTAACCCTAAACCCCTATCCCTAATTCTAACCCTAACCCTAAACCCCTAACCCTAATTCTAACACTAACCCTAAACCCCTATCCCTAATTCTAACACTAACCCTGAACCCCTAACCCTAATTCTAACACTAACCCTAAACCTCTATCCCTAATTCTAACACTAACCCTAAACCCCTAACCCTAATTCTAACACTAACCCTAAACCCCTATCCCTAATTCTAACACTAACCCTAAACCCCTATCCCTAATTCTAACACTAACCCTAAACCCCTAACCCTAATTCTAACCCCTAACCCTAATTCTAACACTAACCCTAAACCCCTATCCCTAATTCTAACACTAACCCTAAACCCCTAACCCTAATTCTAACACTAACCCTAAACCCCTATCCCTAATTCTAACACTAACCCTAAACCCCTATCCCTAATTCTAACACTAACCCTAAACCCCTAACCCTAATTCTAACCCCTAACCCTAATTCTAACACTAACCCTAAACCCCTATCCCTAATTCTAACACTAACCCTAAACCCCTAACCCTAATTATAACACTAACCCTAAACCTCTATCCCTAATTCTAACACTAACCCTAAACCCCTATCCCTAATTCTAACACTAACCCTAAACCCCTAACCCTAATTCTAACACTAACCCTAAACCCCTATCCCTAACTCTAACCCCTAACACTAATTCTAACCCCTAACACTAATTCTAACACTAACCCTAAACCCCTAACCCTAATTCTAACCCCTAACCCTAATTCTAACACTAACCCTAAACCCCTATCCCTAATTCTAACACTAACCCTGAACCCCTAACCCTAATTCTAACACTAACCCTAAACCCCTATCCCTAATTCTAACACTAACCCTAAACCCCTAACCCTAATTCTAACCCCTAACCCTAATTCTAACACTAACCCTAAACCCCTATCCCTAATTCTAACACTAACCCTAAACCCCTAACCCTAATTCTAACACTAACCCTAAACCTCTATCCCTAATTCTAACACTAACCCTAAACCCCTATCCCTAATTCTGACACTAACCCTAAACCCCTATCCCTAATTCTAACACTAACCCTAAACCCCTAACCCTAATTCTAACCCCTAACCCTAATTCTAACACTAACCCTAAACCCCTATCCCTAATTCTAACACTAACCCTAAACCCCTAACCCTAATTCTAACACTAACCCTAAACCCCTATCCCTAATTCTAATACTAACCCTAAACCCCTATCCCTGATTCTAACCCCTAACCCTAATTCTAATTCTAACACTAACCCTAAACCCCTATACCTAATTCTAACCCCTAACCCTAATTCTAACCCCTAACCCTAATGCTAACACTAACCCTAAACCCCTATACCTAATTCTAACCCCTAACCCTTATTCTAACACTAACCCTAAACCGAACCCCTAAGCAAGAAATAGCTTTTTTCCTTTTTTTGGGGGGGGAGGGGGGTGATAGTAAAACCAAACGCAAGCACACACACACACACACACACACACACACACACACACACACACACACACACACACACACACACACACACACACACACACACACACACACACACACACACACACACACACACACAGAGCATCCTGTAACTTAGTGGCTGGTAGGTACTTAATATATAATGCAATATTCTGCGCTGTGCCATTTGTCATTTGAACTGGGACACAGATTATGGCTCAGGGCAGTGCATCTGTCCATGCCGGGGATGAGAGGGGCGGAGTGGGGATGAGAGGGGGGGGGCACTAAAAGCTCCCCCAGCTGAGCCTGACAAACTACCCCCTGATCCTGGGGTCACACACACAGGGTGCACGCGCGCTAGTGTTGTGGAGTAGTGAACTACAAGTAATTCAACTAGTAATGTAACTAATGTAATAGCTTGGTGGTAGTTGAACTAAATTATAATCATTGTTATGTTTCCAGTAGTTAAATGCCAGCTAACTACTGGGATTACACACTACTGTTTTACCATGTAGCGGTGTCGCTAACTACTGGAACTACACACTACTGTTTTACCATGTAGCGGTGTAGCTAACTACTGGAACTACACACTACTGTTTTACCATGTAGCGGTGTAGCTAACTACTGGAACTACACACTAGTTTTACCATGTAGCGGTGTAGCTAACTACTGGAACTACACACTACTGTTTTACCATGTAGCTAACTACTGGAACTACACACTACTGTTTTACCATGTAGCGGTGTTGCTAACTACTGGTACTACACACTACTGTTTTACCATGTAGCTAACTACTGGAACTACACACTACTGTTTTACCATGTAGCGGTTTAGCTAACTACTGGTACTACACACTACTGTTTTACCATGTAGTGGTGTAGCTAACTACTGGAACTACACACTACTGTTTTACCATGTAGCGGTGCAGCTAACTACTGGATCTACACACTACTGTTTTACCATGTAGTGGTGTAGCTAACTACTGGAACTACACACTACTGTTTTAACATGTAGCGGTGTAGCTAACTACTGGAACTACACACTCTGTTTTACCATGTAGCAGTGTAGCTAACTACTGGAACTACAAACTACTGTTTTACCAGGTAGCGGTGTAGCTAACTACTGGAACTACACACTCTGTTTTACCATGTGGCTAACTACTGGAACTACACATTACTGTTTTACCATATAGCGGTGTTGCTAACTACTGGAAAAACACACTACTGTTTTACCATGTAGCGGTGTAGCTAACTACTGGAACTACACTCTACGGTTTTACCATGTAGTGGGGGATTCATACATACACTGAACAAAAAAAACTTTTCAAAATGCATACAATTCCCTTTCAAGATCCATATTTTTGTGTTAAGGTAAGGGAAGTTGAAGGACACCTGACCATATACAGTGGGGCAAAAAAAGTATTTAGTCAGCAACCAATTGTGCAAGTTCTCACACTTAAGAAGATGAGAGAGGCCTGTAATTTTTTAAGTGATATTTATTCCTCAAGTAATTCTTTACAGATTCGTCCATTTGTGGTTAAGAAAACATTGTTTCGGTAATGTTTTCCTAACCACAAGTGGACGAATCTGTAAAAGAATTACTTGAGGAATAAATATTACTTAAATGACAAAAAAAAAATTGGAATGAAGTAGACTAATGTATTGGTTGTCGGTGGAAGAAGGTGAGGACCAATGCGCAGCGTGGTAAGTGTCCATATTTTTAATAAAGAAATTGAACACTGAACAAAAACAACAAAATGAACAAACTAAACCGAAACAGTTCTGTTTGGTGCAGAAAACAAACATGCTGCCTAAGTATGGTTCTCAATCAGGGCCAACGACTGACAGCTGCTTCTGATTGAGAGCCATACCAGGCCAAACAGAGAAATCCCAAATCAGGGAAAAACAAACATAGACTACCCACCCAACTCACTCCCTGACCATACTAAACAAACCAAACCAAACCATACCAAACAAAGACATGACAAAAGAACTAAGGTCAGAACGTGACAGTATCCCCCCCCCCTCCGGCCGGAAAACCTGAACCTATAGGGGAGTGTCTGGGTGGGTGTCTATCCGCGGTGGCGGCTCTGGCGCGGGACGTGGACTCCACTCCACCATAGTCTTTGCCCACCTCTTTACACACCTCCGTGGCCTCTTTAGAGCGGCGATCCTAGCCACCGACCTCAGACTGGGGACCCTAGCAACGGGTCCAGAATGGACGGGAGATTCCGGCAGCACCGGACAGGCGGGAGACTCCGGAAGCTCCAGAGTGAAGGGCGATTCTGGCAGCTCCTGGCTGAGGAGCTGCTCTGGCAGCTCCAGACTGACAGGCGGCTCTGGCAGCTCCTGACTGACCGGCGGCTCTGGCAGCTCCAGACTGACAGGCGGCTCTGGCAGCTCCTGACTGACCGGCGGCTCTGGCAGCTCCTGACTGACCGGCGGCTCTGGCTGCTCCAGACTGACGGGTGGCTCTGGCAGCTCCTGACTGACCGGTGGCTCTGGTGGGCGGCTCTGACTGATGGGCGGCCCTGGCAGCTCAGGACAGGCGGGCGGCTCTGGCAGCTCAGGACAGACGGGTGACTCTGGCAGCTGAGGACAGACGGGCGACTCTGGCAGCTGAAGACAGACGGGCGACTCTAGCAGCGCTGGACAGGCGGGAGCAACTGTAGGGAAGAGACGGGAACAGTAGGGAACAGCCTGGTGCGGCGAGCTGCCACCGGAGGCCTGGTGGGTGGAGGAGGCACCGGATAGACCGGACCGTGGAGGCGCACTGAAGGCCTTGAGCACCGAGCCTGCACAACCCTACCTGGTTGGATACTCCCCGTAGCCAGGCCAATGCGGCGAGGTGGAAAAGACGTGGGTTCTAAAACAACATTACTGGCTCGATTTGTATTTTGACCTGTAGATCATCCAATGTAATGTTAGAATCCAGTGGGTTCTGGTCGTCTTCTAATAAGGGTAATTTTAAGATTAGTAAATGATCATGTACAACGAACAAAAATATACATTCAACATGTTGGTTTCCAACAGCTGGGCCTGTTGAGGACTTGTGAGGCATCTGTTTCTCAAACTAGCACTCTAATGTACTTGTCCTCTTGCTCTGTTGTGCACCGGGGCCTCCCACTCCTCTTTCTATTCTGGTTAGAGAAAAGTTTGAGCTGTTCTGTGAAGGGAGTAGTACACAGCGTTGTATGAGATCTTCAATACCTTGTCATTTTTCGCATTTGAATAGCCTTCATATGTAAGAACAAGAATAGATTGAAGAGTTTCAGAAGAAAGTGCCTTGTTTCTTGCCAACAAAAAGGTAAGCAATAGGCCTATAGCAAATGCAGCAAATATGACAATCATTTTTCAGTAGTGCTCAAAACCGTTCCATGAGCGCAGCATTTATTTTTCAACTCAACTCAATGAGCCCAATCAGTCTTCCATGACAACAAAATCATAAACAACACAGTAGGGCTGGCTAATAAGTCCTTAGTTTTGGGGTTATTCTCAGGTAAAACTATTTGACTAATCTGTACTTCCATATTTCCAAGTCCTATTGTTGAAGGTCAAGGGGTATAACATTTATTGAAATGGCTGTACATTCTGATAGACTTTGGGTTTTAATGTAAAGATATCATTTAATCATATTATTAAATGCAGTAGAAAGCCGTGGGTTAGAAGAAGCCTAAATAACTCACCCATAAAGTAAAATGTAACATCCATATATGGCCAGAACAATTTCAAGAAAATCGTACACTATTTTATAGAGCTATTATTGGAACTCCCTTCCATTTCATATTGCTCAAATAAACAGCAAACCTGGTTTCAACAAATAGATAAAGCAACACCTCACGGCACAACGCCTCTCCCCTATTTGACCGAGATAGTTTCTGTGTATGTATTGATATGTAGGCTACGTGTGCCTTTTGAATGAAAAAATAAATAATTGATGTAGTTCTGTCCTTGAGTTGTTCTTGTCTATTAATGTTCTGAATTATGTCACGTTTCATGTTCTGTGTGGACACCAGGAAGAGTAACGGATGCTTTTGCAACAGCGAATGGGGATCCTAATAAATTACAAAAAAATACCAATTGACTCAGTACTGGAATCCCTGTATATAGCCATGTTATTACCTGATACCCCTCCACATCAACCAGTACTGGAATCCCTGTATATAGCCATGTCATTACCTGGTACTCCCTGTATATAGCCATGTGATTACCTGGTACTTCCTGTATATAGCCATGTTATTACCTGGTACTCACTGTATATAGCCATGTTATTACCTGGTACTCCCTGTATATAGCCATGTGATTACCTGGTACTCACTGTATATAGCCATGTTATTACCTGGTACTCACTGTATATAGCCATGTGATTACCTGGTACTCCCTGTGTATAGCCATGTTATTACCTGGTACTCCCTGTATATAGCCTGTTACAGCCCCAGTGACAGCCTCTGTTACAGCCCCAGTGACAGCCCCAGTGACAGCCTCAGTGACAGCCTCTGTTACAGCCTCTGATACAGCCCCAGTGACAGCCTCTGTTACAGCCCCAGTGACAGCCCCAGTGACAGCCTCTCTAACAGCCCCAGTGACAGCCCCAGTGACAGCCTCTGTTACAGACCCAGTGACAGCCTCAGTGACAGCCTCAGTGACAGCCCCAGTGACAGCCTCAGTGACAGCCCCAGTGACAGCCTCAGTGACAGCCCCAGTGACAGCCTCTCTAACAGCCCCAGTGACAGCCCCAGTGACAGCCCCAGTGACAGCCTCTGTTACAGACCCAGTGACAGCCTCAGTGACAGCCCCAGTGACAGCCTCAGTGACAGCCCCAGTGACAGCCTCAGTGACAGCCCCAGTGACAGCCCCAGTGACAGCCTCTGTTACAGACCCAGTGACAGCCTCAGTGACAGCCCCAGTGACAGCCTCAGTGACAGCCCCAGTGACAGCCCCAGTGACAGCCTCAGTGACAGCCTCAGTGACAGCCCCAGTGACAGCCCCAGTGACAGCCCCAGTGACAGCCCCAGTGACAGCCCCAGTGACAGCCTCAGTGACAGCCTCAGTGACAGCCCCAGTGACAGCCTCAGTGACAGCCCCAGTGACAGCCCCAGTGACAGCCTCTGTTACAGACCCAGTGACAGCCTCAGTGACAGCCTCAGTGACAGCCTCAGTGACAGCCCCAGTGACAGCCCCAGTGACAGCCCCAGTGACAGCCTCAGTGACAGCCTCAGTGACAGCCCCAGTGACAGCCCCAGTTACAGCCCCAGTGACAGCCCCAGTGACAGCCCCAGTGACAGCCCCAGTGACAGCCCCAGTGACAGCCTCAGTGACAGCCTCAGTGACAGCCCCAGTGACAGCCTCAGTGACAGCCCCAGTGACAGCCCCTGTTACAGACCCAGTGACAGCCTCAGTGACAGCCCCAGTTACAGCCCCAGTGACAGCCCCAGTGACAGCCCCAGTGACAGCCTCAGTGACAGCCTCAGTGACAGCCCCAGTGACAGCCTCAGTGACAGCCCCAGTGACAGCCCCAGTTACAGCCCCAGTGACAGCCCCAGTGACAGCCCCAGTGACAGCCCCAGTGACAGCCCCAGTGACAGCCCCAGTGACAGCCTCAGTGACAGCCTCAGTGACAGCCCCAGTGACAGCCTCAGTGACAGCCCCAGTGACAGCCTCTGTTACAGCCCCAGTGACAGCCTCTGTTACAGACCCAGTGACAGCCTCAGTGACAGCCTCAGTGACAGCCCCAGTGACAGCCTCAGTGACAGCCCCAGTGACAGCCCCAGTGACAGCCTCTGTTACAGACCCAGTGACAGCCTCAGTGACAGCCCCAGTGACAGCCTCAGTTACAGCTTCAGTGACAGCCTCTGTTACAGCCCCAGTGACAGCCTCTGTTACAGCCTCTCTAACAGCCCCAGTGACAGCCTCAGTTACAGCCCCAGTGACAGCCCCAGTGACAGCCTCTCTAACAGCCCCAGTGACAGCCTCTCTAACAGCCCCAGTGACAGCCCCAGTGACAGCCCCAGTGACAGCCCCAGTGACAGCCTCAGTGACAGCCCCAGTGACAGCCCCAGTGACAGCCCCAGTGACAGCCCCAGTGACAGCCCCAGTGACAGCCTCAGTGACAGACTCAGTGACAGCCCCAGTTACAGCCCCAGTGACAGCCCCAGTGACAGCCCCAGTGACAGCCCCAGTGACAGCCCCAGTGACAGCCTCAGTGACAGACTCAGTGACAGCCTCAGTTACAGCCCCAGTGACAGCCCCAGTGACAGCCCAATTGACAGCCTCTGTTACAGCCCCAGTGACAGCCCCAGTAACAGCCCCAGTGACAGCCCCAGTGACAGCCTCTGTTACAGCCTCTTACAGCCTCAGTGACAGCCTCAGTGACAGCCTCAGTGACAGCCCCAGTAACAGCCCCAGTGACAGCCCCAGTGACAGCCTCTGTTACAGCCTCAGTGACAGCCTCAGTGACAGCCTCAGTGACAGCCTCAGTGACAGCCCCAGTTACAACCCCAGTGACAGCCTCAGTTACAGCCCCAGTGACAGCCCCAGTGACAGCCTCAGTTACAGCCCCAGTGACAGCCCCAGTGACAGCCTCAGTGACAGCCCCAGTTACAACCCCAGTGACAGCCTCAGTTACAGCCCCAGTGACAGCCCCAGTTACAGCCCCAGTGACAGCCTCAGTGACAGCCTCTGTGACAGCCTCTGTGACAGCCTCTGTGACAGCCTCAGTGACAGCCTCAGTGACAGCTATACCAGTAGGAAGCTCCTTGTGGGTTGACTAAATGAAACATATTGATGTCCCACTGAGTGCAGTCTTGTTGTTTGGACGAATCCTCTACGGCATTTATCAATAAAGACCCCTGCTCAATGGGGGAGTGGAGGGAAGGAGGGGAGGAGGAGCAAATATCTAATTCCAGCCCAGTTCCCTAAGCAAAGGAGAGAGGGAGACCCAGGCATGAAAAGACCTGCTATTCAATTTGCGCTTGTAAGCATGAACACTCCCCCTCCCCTTCTCCTCCCCCTCCCCCTCCCCCTCTCCTCCCCCTCCCTCCCTCCTCTCCCTGCCCTCAACCCTCAATCCCTCCTCCCCTTCTCCTCTCCCTCCTCCCCCTCTCCTCCCCTCCCTCCCTCCCTCCCTCCTCCCCCTCCCTCCCCCTCTCCCCCCTTGCCTCTTTCCCTCCCCTGAAATTTACATGCACGCGTCACAAATGAAAAGGAGGGGTGAGGGAAAGAGAGAGAGAGAGAGAGAGGGAGAGGGACAGGGACAGAGAAAGAGAGAGAGTTAAATTGGATTAAATTGAGTAGGGCGAGAGTTGGAGAAAGAGAGAGAGATCGTCAGCCTTCAAATGGCTGACATAAGTTACAAGCAGAATGTTAATTCTCCAGGCGGAGTAGGGTGATCATTTAGAGGGCCTCTCACTGTCACCTTGTTGTTCTCTATGTTCTGTTTTCACCAGACATCTGGCCCCCGAGGGGGGAGGACATAGAGGGCCGGCCCTTGAGGGGGGAGGACATAGAGGGCCGGCCCTTGAGGGGGGAGGACATAGAGGGCCAGCCCTTGAGGGGGGAGGACATAGAGGACCGGCCCTCGAGAGGCTGGAAGATAAAGCACTCCTCGTGGAGTGTTTAATGCGAACTAGATACTACCCTCCTTGATTTAATTCCGTATGATAAGGTTAGGAGATATAGTTCCTGGCGTGGTGTGTACGTTTGGGTATGGGCAAATCATATCTTTAATAGTGGAAGTTGTTAAAAATATATATACATTTTTTCACCTTTATTTAACCAGGCAGGCAAGTTGAGAACAAGTTTTCACTTACAATTGTGACCTGGCCAAGATAAAGCAAAGCAGTTCGACACATGCAACGACATGAGAAACAAGAAAAGAAGAAACAAGCAGAAGGATATTGTCACGCCTTGGGCTTAGTATTTTGTGTTTTTAGTTAATTAGTTGGTCAGGCCAGGGTGTGACATGGGTTTATGTTATTGTGTTGTCATATTGGGGTTTTTGTAGGCATTGGGATTGTGGTTGATTAGGGGTGTGTTTAGTTTAGTTCAGAGTCAGGTGATTCTTGTTGTCTCTGATTGGGAACCGTATTTAGGTAGCCTGGGTTTCACTGTGTATTTCGTGGGTGATTGTTCCTGTCTCTGTGTAGTTTCACCAGATAGGCTGTAATTAGGTTTCACGTTCCGTTTTGTTGTTATTTATTTATATCAGTTATTTCATGTACCGCGATTCATTCATTAATAAACATGAGTAACCAACACGCTGCATTTCGGTCCGACTCTCTTTCGACAAACGAAGAATGTCGTTACAGATATTCTATGCATTCTAAGATTGTGATTTTCTATCAGATTATATTTTTGCCTCTTTAGTTTAATTCTGTCTTTAATATTGTAGCTGGAGCAGACATGAAAGGAAAATAAATATTGGAGCAATGACAGTGGCATCTGGTTTGGCGTGACTGTTGATGGTCTGGCGTGCCTGTTGATGGTCTGGCGTGCCTGTTGATGGTCTGGCATGCCTGTTGGTGGTCTGGCATGCCTGTTGATGGTCTGGCATGCCTGTTGGTGGTCTGGCATGCCTGTTGGTGGTCTGGCATGCCTGTTGGTGGTCTGGCATGCCTGTTGATGGTCTGGCATGCCTGTTGGTGGTCTGGCATGCCTGTTGGTGGTCTGGCGTGCCTGTTGGTGGTCTGGCGTGCCTGTTGGTGGTCTGGCGTTCCTGTTGATGGTCTGGCGTGACTGTTGATGGTCTGGCGTGCCTGTTGATGGTCTGGCGTGCCTGTTGATGGTCTGGCGTGCCTGTTGATGGTCTGGCGTGCCTGTTGATGGTCTGGCGTGCCTGTTGATGGTCTGGCGTGCCTGTTGATGGTCTGGCGTGCCTGTTGATGGTCTGGTGTGCCTGTTGATGGTCTGGCGTGACTGTTGATGGTCTGGTGTGCCTGTTGGAGCAACGACAGTGGCGTCTGGTCTGGAGTGCCTGTTGCCTGATACAGGCACTGGGGCGGCAAGGTAGCCTAGTGGTTAGAGCGTTGGACTAGTAACCAAAAGGTTGCAAGTTCGAATCCCCCAGCTGACAAGGTACAAATCTGTCGTTCTGCCCCTGAACAGGCAGTTAACCCACTGTTCCTAGGCCATCATTGAAAATAAGAATTTGTTCTTAACTGACTTGCCTAGTAAAATAAAGGTAAAAATACATGGGTGGCCGAGCCAGCTTGCTTTTCTGCCTCTCTAACTCCACTGATTGACAGAAGTTGACGGGGAAATTGAATTAAGTGTATCACCAGCCTGGGACACAAAGCAAGCTGAGGGACTACAAGCAGAGCTCTTGGAAGGACTGAAAACACAAGCCTCACTTTGTCCAGATCTAACACAACCTCCACACATCTATGGCAGGGTGACTAATGTTCAGCACACGACCATCGCTCATTCCAAAGACTCATGTGTATCACAGTGGAAATTATTTTTTTGTTCACCATCAGAACTTTTTTTTTTCATGTCAATTATGAATCATATTAGTGTGTTGTCGACCGTCGTCCTTCACAACTCGTGTTTTCTCTCTAGTGTCCCCACTGGGTCTTCTTCATGAGAAAATATCAAATGCTTTTCTCGCATCCCGATCATGAAATATTCTTAGAACCTGATGTCATCACAGCAGAGAGTCATCAGGAAGGAACATATTTTAGCAACCAAAAAAAAAACGCTGAATCCCCACTGTTATCCAATCACCACTCACGGACTGGCTTCTCTCTGCCTCTGCTTCAGCTCTGTGCAGCACTTGGCTGTCGGCATCATTTATTTACTGAGACAATGTTGTGGTGCTTCCAGTCAGCCACCTCCTATTAGGGGGGGGGGGGGCTCCACCAGTGAAGCAGAGAGGGGGGGGGGGGCTCCACCAGTGAAGCAGAGAGGGGGAACAGTTGTGAAGGGGGGACGGGAGGGGGAGGAGTAATTAGAGCTTTAAACTCTGACCCCTGTCACCTCCCCTCTCTTTCTCTCCTCCTCCCAATCTGGGACTTCCTCTAGATTCCTCTCCCTTCGTTGTCTCCCCCCCTCTCTCTCTCTCTCTCCCTCCCTCCCTCTCTCTCGATCTCTCTCTCTCTCTCTGGCTCCCTGTCTTATTAGCAACCTCATGGTCCCAGTGTGTAACTGTAGCCATCTGGGCCTATCAGCAGGCTAACCCCGGGGGCTAACCCCCCCCTTACTAACCCCCCAGTGCTTTGTCTTGTGGCCAGCCCTGCCTGGGACTGGGAGGGTCTCTGTGTGATTTATTCAGTCCACTACCCAGGGCTAAGTGTGGGATATACCTGTTCACCCCCAACAGGGAAGATGGACACGTTGCTGGTGAACAGGGTTCCAAGGGTCCCTGAAGACCAACTGCCCTATAGGATTTAATGGGGCATTATCTGTACAACATAAATCTATCTGGTTAAATTATCCATATAACAAAAATGTGTTTGTTGGTGTTCATTTAAGGTTAGGGTTAGGCATAAGGTTAGCAGTGTGGTTAATAAGGTTAGTGTTAAGGTTGGGGTTAAGGTTAAGGTTAAGGTTAGAGTTGGGGTTAAGGTTGGGGTTGGGGTTGGGATTAGGGTTGGGGTTAGGGTTGGGGTTGGGGTTAGGGTTAGAGTTGGGGTTGGGATTAGGGTTGGGGTTAGGGTTAGGGTTGGGGTTGGGGTTAGGGTTGGGATTAAAGTTACGGATGGGTTTGGGGTTAAGGGTTGGGGTTGGGGTTGGGGTTGGGGTTAGGGTTGGGGTTAGGGTTAGGGTTAGAAAAATGCATAGCTTCTGGCTTTGCAATTTGGCCAGATAGTGAGGACCAGAGGACATGGCCTGTTACTGTCTGTTGACATGCTGCTGTACTGCCAGGTAGATAATACACACTATTTATATATATACACTATATATACACTATATATACAACATACATACACTATATATATACACTATACATGCACTATACATTTACCATATATACACAAAATATATATGATATATATATATATATATATATATATATATATATTTATATATATATATATACACTATATATACAGTATACATACACTATACATGTATTATATATACACTATATATATATATACATACACTATATATACACCATACATATACTATAAATACACTAAATATACACTATACATACACTAAATATACACTATATATACACCATATATACAATATAAATACACTATATATACACTATACATACACTAAATATACACTATATATACACTATACATACACTATATATACACTAAATATACATTTACATTTACACAAAAGAACTGTCAAACTCCCTCGGCCTGGGGCTCCATGCAAGATCTCACCTCGTGGAGTTGCAATGATCATGAGAACGGTGAGGAATCAGCCCAGAACTACACGGGAGGATCTTGTCAATGATCTCAAAGCAGCTGGGACCAGAGTCACCAAGAAAACAATTGGTAACACATTACACCGTGAAGGACTGAAATCCATCTTCACAAGGTCCTTTGCTGTTGTTCTGGGAATGACTTGCACCTTTCGCATCAAAGTATGTTCATCTCTAGGAGACAGATCGCGTCTCCTTCCTTCTCCTTCCAGAGCGGTATGATGGCTGCGAGATCCCATGGTATTTATACTTGCATACTATTGTTTGTACAGATGAACGTGGTACCTTCAAGTGTCAATTTCTGGAATTTTCCAAGCCGTTTGAAGATACAGTCAAGTTCGTGTATGTTAACTTCTGACCCAATGGAATTGTGATACAGTGAATTGCAAGTGAAATAAATAAAAAATTACTTGTGTCATACACAAAGTAGATGTCCTA